>NC_138746.1:36993435-37008435 GCF_965113295.1 Leuciscus leuciscus
GACCCTGAGCTCGTCACACCCATCAAAACCCTGAGTATTTATTGTTATGGGACCAATAGCTACGGTTTTATTCACAATGGATGTTTTATCTGTATTGTTTATTTGTATTAAACTGCTATCAGACATCTTCTTTTTCCCGGTGTCTTCATTATGAAAGGCCATTCATTCACACAAGCGATGTTTCCATCCAAAGTTGTGAAAGTTGCAGTGTTTCCCATGTGTTCAAGAGAAGAAGATCATCACTTCCTGGGGAAACGCCTCGTGTCTTTATCCAGGGTTCGTACGAGGTGCTTCAATTCGATTTTCTGATATTCAAGTCCTGGAAAAACCCTTTTTAACAAGATATGTAAAATTAGGGTTTCATTTTATCTATAAAACAATCTTTTCACGCAAAATTAAAGCTGTAGTCCGTCTGATATAGATATTGAGGCATTTCTCATGGATATGAGTGTGATATTGCTCATATAAATATCCAAGTATATATTACAGCTTTCATTTTTCAGGTCCATCATATATTCATGAGAAATAAATCGGTGTGAAAGAGGAAAGCGATATCTTTGTCGTAGTATCCTGTGTTACCGCAGTCATTGCTTGTGCTGCACTTTTATTTCTACCAATTTGTTTTATTCGCTTATTTTCCTTTATCTATTTAAATTTTTTAGTATTTGAAAGATAATAAAGATATTGTTTGATAAATGAGATCTCAGATTGTAGTCCTTGAAAACTGAAAAAATTGTGCTTAAAGTCCTTGATAGTTCTGGAATTTCATTTTACAGTCTCTGTACAAACCCGGTGTATTGCTCTAACACGTCAATAACTCCTGCTCACTATAAGCGAGTGTGTCTCGAGTGTCAGACGAAACACAGTAAACGCTGTCATGTTCTCTGGCGTTCGGATGTTGGTGTTCGGGAACACACTCGTGTGTGAGACGCTTCTGGAGGGAATTAAACCAAATCATTCTGATCACACACTTAGAACCAACATTAGAGATGCTGCGATGCCATTGGTCCACTGGATACTCCAGTTATCCAATCACAGCTGACGCTGAGGAAAAGTCACATGAGGTTTTGTTGAGGGATTTAATGTTTTCATGGAGTTTATGTGCATGTCTGACTATATAAAAAAAAAATAGTCAGACATGCCAACTCGCTCCCGGTTGGTGATGGACCAGACCAGTGGCCTGCAGTCAGCTCAAACCAGCTCTCAGTCTGTGTCCCAGATCAGCGGCCAGCGGCCTGCAGTCAGCACAATCTTGTTACCAGTCTGTGGACCAGCCCAGTGGCCTGCAGTCAGCACAAGCCCGTTACCAGTCTGTGTCCCAGCTCAGCGGCCTGCAGTCAGCCCAATCCCGTTACCAGTCTGTGTCCCAGCCCAGCAGTCTGCAGTCAATACAAGCCCGTTTCCAGTCTGTGGACCAGCCCAGTGGCCTGCAGTCAGCACAAACTAGCTCTCAGTCTGTGTCCCAGATCAGCGGCCTGCAGTCAGCACAATCACGTTACCAGTCTGTGGACCAGCCCAGTGGCCTGCAGTCAGCACAAACCAGCTCTCAGTCTGTATCTCAGATCAGCGGCCTGCAGTCAGCAAAATACCGTTACCAGTCTGTGTCCCAGCCTCGCAGTCTGCAGTCAGCACAAGCCCGTTATAAGTCTGTGGACCAGATCAGTGGCCTGCAGGTAGCATAAACCAGCTCTCAGTCTGTGTTCCAGATCAGCGGCCTGCAGTCAGCACAATCCCGTTACCAGTCTGTGCTCCGACCCAGCAGTCTGCAGTCAGCACAAGCCCGTTACCAGTCTGTGTCTCAGCACCGCAGTCTGCAGTCAGCACAAGTCCGTTACCAGTCTGTGTTCCGACCTAGCAGTCTGCAGTCAGCACAATCTTGTTACCAGTCTGTGGACCAGCCCAGTGGCCTGCAGTCAGCACAAGCCCGTTACCAGTCTGTGTCCCAGCTCAGCGGCCTGCAGTCAGCCCAATCCCGTTACCAGTCTGTGTCCCAGCCCAGCAGTCTGCAGTCAATACAAGCCCGTTACCAGTCTGTGGATCAGCCCAGTGGTCTGCAGTCAGCACAAACCAGCTCTCAGTTTATGTCCCAGTTCAACGGCCTGCAGTCAGCACAATCTCGTTACCAGTCTGTGGACCAGCCCAGTGGCCTGCAGTCAGCACAAACCAGCTCTCAGTCTGTATCTCAGATCAGCGGCCTGCAGTCAGCAAAATACCGTTACCAGTCTGTGTCCCAGCCTCGCAGTCTGCAGTCAGCACAAGCCCGTTATAAGTCTGTGGACCAGATCAGTGGCCTGCAGGTAGCATAAACCAGCTCTCAGTCTGTGTTCCAGATCAGCGGCCTGCAGTCAGCACAATCCCGTTACCAGTCTGTGCTCCGACCCAGCAGTCTGCAGTCAGCACAAGCCCGTTACCAGTCTGTGTCTCAGCACCGCAGTCTGCAGTCAGCACAAGTCCGTTACCAGTCTGTGTTCCGACCTAGCAGTCTGCAGTTAGCACAAGCCTGTTACCAGTCTGTAGACCAGCCCACTGGCCTGCAGTCAGCGCAAACCAGTTCTCAGTCTGTGTCTCAGCTCAGCGGCCTGCAGTCAACCTAATCTCGTTACCAGTCTGTGTCCCAGCCCAGCAGTCTGCAGTCAGCACAAGCCTGTTACCAGTCTTTGGACCAGCCCAGTGGCCTGCAGTCAGCACAAACTAGCTCTCAGTCTGTGTCCCAAATCAGTGGCCTGCAGTCAGCACAATCCCGTTACCAGTCTGTGTCCCAGCTCAGCGGCCTGCAGTCAGCCTAATCCCGTTACCAGTCTGTGTCTCAGCCCAGCAGTCTGCAGTCAGCACAAGTCCGTTACCAGTCTGTGGACCAGCCCAGTGGTCTGCAGTCAGCACAATCTCGTTACCAGTCTGTGGACTGTTTTACGGACCATTCTGGCATCCAACAACCCGCCCAAGCCAGATCATAGTCTGTGGACCAGTCTGGCATCCAACAACCCGCCCAAGCCAGATCATAGTCTGTGGACCAGTCTGGCATCCAACAACCCACCCAAGCCAGCTCACAGTCTGTGGACCAGTCTGGCATCCAATAACCCACCCAAGCCAGCTCACAGTCTGTGGACCAGTCTGGCATCCAACAACCAGCCCAAGCCAGCTCACAGTCTGGCATCCAACAACCAGCCCAAGCCAGCTCACAGTCTGTGGACCAGTCTGGTATTTAATAACCAGCCCAAGCCAGCTCACAGTTTGTTGAACTATCAGGTAGCATGCTGTCAGCCTAAGCTAGCTTACAATCTATGGATCAATCTCGTATCCAACACCTCGCCCAAGCCAGCTCACAGTCTGTGGACCAGTCTGGCATCTAACAACCAACCCAAGCCAGCTCACAGTCTGTGGACCAGTCTGGCATCCAACAACCAGCCCAAGCCAGCTTACAGTCTGTGGACCAGTCTGGCATCCAACAATCAGTCCAAGCCAGCTCACAGTCTGGCATCCAACTACAAACATATGTGGACCAGTCTGGCATCTAACAACCAGCCCAAGTCAGTTCACAATCTGTTGAACTGTCAGGTAGCCTGCTATCAGCCCAAGCCAGTTCACAGTCTGTGGACCAGCCCAGTGGCCGGCTGTCAGCACAAGCCCGTTACCAATCTGCGTCCTGGCCAAGCAGTCTGCAATTAGCATAAGCCCGTTACCAGTCTGTGTCCCAGCCCAGCAGTGTGCAGTCAGCACAAGCCCGCTACCAGTCTGTGGACCAGCCCAGTGGCCTGTCGTCAGTGCAAACTAGCTCCTTGTCTGTGTCCCAGATCAGCGGCCTGCAGTCAGCACAATCTCGTTACCAGTCTGTGTCCCAGCCCAGCAGTTTGCAGTCAGCACAAGCCCGTTACCAGTCTGGGTCTTAGCCTAGCAGTCTGCAGTCAGCACAATCTCGTTACCAGTCTGTGTCCCAGCCCAGCAGTCTGCAGCCAGCACAAGCCTGTTACCAGTCTGTGGACCAGCCCAGTGGCCTGCAGTCAGCACAAACCAGTTCTCAGTCTGTGTCCCAGATCAGCGGCCTGCAATCAGCACAAGCCGTTACCAGTCTGTGGACCAGCCCAGCAGTCTGCAGTCAGCACAAGCCCGTTACCAGTCTGTGTCCCAGCCCAGTAATCTGCAGGCAGCACAAGCCCGTTACCAGTCTGTGTCTGTACTTAAAATATTGTGTATGTACTTAAAAAAATATATCGCCTTTACAAAAAATCAAAATAAAATAAAGTTGTCCTCCGAAGAGGGGGGGTGAAGGTAAAAAAAAAAAAAAAAAAAAAAAAAAGGATTTTTAATGTGATATCCCAAATTGTGCATATAAAAAGGTGGATGGAAACACAGCTTGAACTGTACAGAGATGATGTAATCACTGTCAGTGTGAACGCGGTTTAAGAGTTTGATGTTTTCTTTTCATCATCATTCTGTTTAGAGTTCGTCTTGTGCACCAGTGACCCACTGAACATCAGTGAACCCGACCGGAGACGAATGAGCTTGTAGAGGAAACGTCTCGGGTTACGACTGTAACCTTTGTTCCCTGAGAAGGGAACGAGATGCTGCGTCGAGAATCGACACATTGGGGAACGAAATGCCCACTGCGCCACACTGAGAGATATACACCCTGGTGTGAAGCAATCTGGCACACTCAAGACGAGAGCACTTGTGAGCCCGGTGTAGAGGGCAGATCTATACTGTAATGTCTTATGAAGGTGTGTGGGGAGGCCCAGCCTGCGGCATCACAGACCTCTTGAAGGGAAACACCCGCTAACAAAACTTTAGAGGAAGCCACTCCTCTGGTTGAGTGGGCTCTTATTAGAAGAGGCGAAGGCAAGCTGCGCGCCTCATAAGCCGAAGAAATAGCTTCTACAATCCATCTGCTGATAGTTTGCTTAGAGGCAGGGGAACCCTTCTTAAGTGACCCAAAACACACAAGTAACTGATCCGACTTCCTCCAGCCCGAGGTTCTCTGAACATAGGCCTCAAGGGCTCGGACCGGGCATAAAAGATATAGCTTTGCTTGCTCATCGGACACATGCGGTGGAGGATGAAATGCCTGAAGAATTACAGACTGTGCCACATTTGTTGGCACCTTATGAATGAATGAATGAATGAATGAGGCATTTATATAGCGCTTTCATATGTACTACTGTACACCCAAAGCGCTTTACAATCATATCAGGGGATCTCTCCTCAACACCACCAGTATGCAGCATCCACTTGGATGATGCGACGGCAGCCACAGTACAACGGTGCCAGTGCGCTCACCACACACCAGCTATAGGTGGAGAGAGGAGAGGGAGTGATGGAGCCAATTCAATGGAAGGGGATTATTAGGAGGCCATGATTGGTAAGGGCCAATGGGTGGAATGTGGCCAGGCCACCGGGGTTACACTCCTACTCTTTACGAGAAGTGCCATGGGATTTTTAATGACCACAGAGAGTCAGGACCTCGGTTTTACGTCTCATCCGAAGGACGGTGCTCTCTGACAGTATAGTGTCCCCGTCACTACACTGGGGCGTTAGGACCCACACAGACCACAGGGTGAGCGCCCCCTGCTGGCCTCACTAACACCTCTTCCAGCAGCAACCTGTTTTTCCCCAGGAGGTCTCCCATCCAGGTACTAACCAGGCTCAACACTGCTTAGCTTCAGTGGGCAACCAGTCTTGGGCTACAGGGTGACATGGCTGCTGGCAGGTCTAGGGTGGAGAATGACTCTTACTCTGCCGGGATATTAACTCCACCGTCTCGGGGTGGAGTCTCCATTCCCTGGGCCTTAGCCCCTGCCTCGACAGGATGTCTGCTCCCACATTTTCGTCCCCAGGGATAAACATAGCTCTGACTGAGAGAAATTTGCCCTGGGACCACAGAAGAACCTGATGCGCCAGTTAGATCTATAATAGGACGTAACCTTGTAACGCTCTGACCGAACTAAACAGCCGAGTTTACAAAATAATTAGGATCGCCTGTTCCCGTTGTCTGTTCCGTATATCAATAACTAATTTGCAAGAGATCACAAATAACACAAAGAGATATGTTTAGCCAACATCCTCTGTGTATTTACAACTTCACAGAATAAATAACCACCTATACAAATTCCTCTTGAAACAAACTTTGTTGTATTATTTTAATTTAATACTGTGAAGCTGCTTTGATACAATCTGTATTGTGAAAAGCGCTATACAAATAAACTTGACTTGACTTGACTTGACTATACAATCATACCTTATACAACACCTCTATATACAACCAGTTGAGAATGTGTGGATGTGTGTGAGTGCGTGCGGAAAGTCATATAGTCCAGCGTGTATATACAATGTTAGGATCAGCCTCACCGGTAACAATGTCAAGTCCGAGAGCGTGATCAATGAAGTCGAAAACTGTCCTAAGTCCTCTGAACAAAGTAATCCTGGCAGCGAGCCCACTGAAATACTCCCAGGAGGATCGGCGACTCTGCGCTTCCAGGACAGTCAACTACGGGATAATCCACATACACACCGTCAGGTTTGTGAATGAGAAGATGCTTCTCCCGACGACCGGCATACCGGTTCCTTATATGGCCAAACTCCTAGTCATTTCCTGTTTACATGACAGGACCACACGTGACGAAACGTCACGCTCAGATCTCGCGTGAACAATAATGAGGTTCCCAACACACAAAAGAAGAGGCATACAGCGTACAAAGGAAAGCCGACAAGGTAATACATAAAGTGCCACAATATATTTAGTTATGTGGTACTAACCTTATTTATAACTTCCCTTTATGTGGCCACGCTACATAGATACCCCCCCCCCTTCGGCATAGGCGGAGAACGTCCGTACCAGCGTTTTAAGTTCACCACATTTACATTGTCTGTTTTAAGTGGAATGCCCCAACTCACAGTGTAATTTATTGGACCCATTCTTTTTATTACTTCAGCTGGACCCTCCCACTTGGGCGCTAGCTTGGCAGAAAATCTACTGGAGGCCGATGAGAGAGGGTGAGTCTTAATCCAGACTAGATCACCCGGCTTGAATTGCGCATCCTTCCGTCGGGCATTATAATATCTAGCTTGTCTGGATTGTTGTACCCCTACTCTGAATTTGACCTCCTCTGCCATGTTGTTTTGACGTTCGACTAGAGTATATGAAGTTTGGTCAGGCGTGGCAGGTCTAAGGATCAACCTCTCCAGAGGTCCATGAAGCTGACGACCCAACATTAACTCAGCCGGAGCTCTACCGGTGGTCTCTTGGTGAGCTGTATTGATGGCGAACCTTAGCTCCGGTAACCACTGATCCCACGTCTGATGATATTGTCCTACATAGGACGCAATCATGGTTTTTACAGTCCTGTTAAAAATTTCAGTCAGGTTGGTTTGCGGATGATAGCTGGTGGTGAGTTTCTGGATGCTTCCCCAAGACCTGCATAGTTCAGATAGCACATTGGATGTGAATTGTGCTCCCCGGTCCGACACCAGGTATTTCGGCACTCCCCATCTGGTGAAGATTTCCTCTCTTAGAATTTTAACTATTTTCTGTGTCTTGCTATCTCGCAAGGGGAACAGCTCTACCCACTTTGTGAAATAGTCGACAATCACCAGAAGGTATGTGTTTTGTTTTTTACTCAGAGGAAACGGACCCATGAAATCCATACCTAATGTGTGTCCCGGTTCATGAACTTGGGTATGCTGTAGGAATCCGCTAGGTTTTGTATTGTCATGTTTGTATTTTTGACAGATCTCACAACCCTTGACGTATTGCCATACGTCTTTACGGACAGATGACCACCATGCTACTTCCAATAGCCGCAACAAGGTTTTTAGACGGCCCAGATGTCCTCCTAATGGGATATCATGGAAGTAATGCAAAAAACCTGCTATCATCTCCTGAGGCACTACCAACTGGAATCTCTCTCCCGTATTCTTGACAGGTATCCACCGATATACCACCCCCTGATGTTCTTCGAAGGTGATCCGTTGATCTTGAGCCTTATGGGTTTGGTGGGATCCCCGCAGGAGAGCAATGGCATTGTCTCGACTTTGGGCCTGCGAGATTTCTCCTAGCGTGTGAGGTATGTCTGAAGCACATTTGGGTGTAGTTATGGTCATACAAGGCACACTGTCTTTTTCCAACGGCTCGTAAGCTCTAGACAAGGCATCTGGCCCTAGATTGAGACATCCTCTACGATGATGTACCTGGAAAGTGAACTGTTGCAGTCTCAGTGTCCACCGGGTTAACCGTGAAGAGGTTTTGGGGCAATTAAACGCCCACGTTAATGCAGCATGATCACTATAAATGTCAAAAGGCCTTCCTTCCAGATAATGTCTCCATTTTTCCACCGGCCAGACCACTGCTAGACACTCTTTTTCAGATGTAGAATAGTTTAACTCTGGTCCTCTCAAGGTCCTAGATGCATAGGCTATTACCCTTTCCCCCTCTGGAGTAAGTTGGGAGATAATAGCCCCTAGTCCCACGTCACTGGCATCGGTGTGTACCTGAAAGGGTTGACTGAGGTCCGGTTGCACTAAGACGGGTGGATCTTGCAATCTCAGCTTGATAGTCTCCAGACTGATTTGGCACTCAGGCGTCCATTCCCATTTTACCCCTTTCTTCTTTAAATGGTTTAAAGGAGCAGTGATGTCCGCAAAGTGAGGAATGAACTTGTGGTACCAACCCGCCAATCCTAAGAAGCGTTGGAGTGCTTTAAGGTCTTTAGGAGGAGGATAATCAGCCACCGCCTGGGTCTTTTCCGGATCCACTTCTACTCCTCTCTCCGACACCATGTGTCCCAGGAATTTTAGTTGACGTTTAAAGAAGTGACACTTCTTCATGTTGAGAGTAAGTGAAGCCTGGTTAAGTCGGTGTATAATGGTGTTCAGGTGTTGTACATGTTCTTTTAATGTCCGGGAATAAATTATAATGTCGTCAATATATACAAAGCAAATCTTCCCCCTCAATTCCGCTAGGATCTTCTCCATCAGCCTCTGGAACGTGGCTGCGGCATTCCTGAGACCATACGGCATAGAGCGGAATTGGTAGAGCCCCTGGGTAGTGATAAAGGCAGTTTTACTCTTACTAGCCTCCTCCATTTCCACTTGCCAATATCCTGACCGCAAGTCCAATGTACTGAACCAGGAGGCGCCTTCCATGGATTCCAGTATGTCATGGATGAGTGGCATTGGATATGCGTCAGGTAAGGTTTTACTATTAAGCTTCCTATAGTCAATACAGAACATGTAAGTCCCATCCGCTTTGGGGACCAGGACTACGGGTGATGCCCATGGAGAGAAAGAGGGTTCGATGATGTTATCACATAGCATTTGTTCGACTTGCTCGTCTATTATTTTTTTCTTGAATGGAGAAACTCTGTAAGCCCTTGATTTCACAGGCATTTCATCACATAAGAGGATCTTGTGTTGTTCTACAGATGTTTTCCCGAGCAGCTTGGAAGTGGTATGAGGCCAGGTCTCGATCAGCTTCCGCAACTCTTCCTGGTTGTCAGAGTCCCAGTTGGGAGTAACTTCAGCAACTGGCGAAGCGAGAGATGGCTGCCATGTTGAAGGTAAGGCGTAATAAAGACTCACTGTAGCAGAAGTGTGTCCTCTTTCCCCTACCGGAAGCGTAGCCACTCCAGGATTTATGGTAGCCGGTATAAAAGAGTGATACATATAACCTTTGCCCACTTTCAGCCCGTATCTACCTTGGCCTACATCCACGATAGCTTCAGTGGCTCTGAGGAAATCCAAGCCAGCGATCAAGGGAAACGCCAGGTGAGCATCCTTCATGATATATGTATCCACCCCACATACTTTCTCATGCCAGTTGTAACAGATGGTTTTCTTATTGAAAGCTTGATGTACCTTCCTGTCTGCCATAATGAACCGTTGAAGGGGGACTAGGTGATCAGCATTCATTTCACCCCCTAACTGTTTCCACAGATTTTCTTGCATCAGGGTGTACGTGCTCCCTGTATCCAGTACAGCCTTCACCTCTTGGCCCCTTATCGTTACCGGCACTACCAGAAGGGAACTTATAGGATGCGGTTGTGCAATCGATAATCCAGCCAGGTTTTTAGAGGTATTATGTTCATTTGGTCTCTTGTGGGTCTTTTCTCTCCCATTCTGACTATCCACCTTCTGCCAGTAATCCTTAGCTCCCATGCAGTCTTTTTCCACCATTGAACCCACTTTAACCAGTTGTTCCACTGTTTTCACTGTTCCCCTTAAACAGCCTGCAACCCTGGGGTTGGTATTGTTGAGAATGCGGCTCACCGTCTCTTCCTCAGACATATCAGGCTTCCACTTAAGACAGAGGGCTCGGTAATAGTAGGCAAAATCTCTTAGGCGTTGACGTGGCTGCTGCACCAGAGACCTTAGCTTATCTTCCACTTCGGCAAGATAATCATCTGGTAAAAAGGCATCCATAAATGCCTCTTTGAAAGACTGCCAATCTGTCACCTTACTCCTCTCTGCTTTCCACCAGCTCAGCGCAGGTCCTTTCAGAACCGTGCTCAGGGTGCCGACCAGTTCCACACTGGGGAGGGGCCTGATGTCGAGATAGTTCTTGCACTGTTCGATGAAGTTGAGCACATCAGCAGTCTCACAGGACTCACCAAAAGAAGGAAACTCCAACCGAATCGGAGGCCGACCGCAGAAGGATGAGATATTGGGAACAACTGGAGGGGTAGGCACAATAGTTGGAACAGACCTTACAGGAGTTATATCATACGTAGCATCGCTTGTCTTAGAAGGAGGATATTTGACTCTAGATGCCGACATGGAAGTTCTATAATCATGACCCGATGTTACGGAGGTAGCTGGAGTGTAAGGCTGTAATCTAGAAAGAGAAGGACTACTGGTGAATCGCAGCTTTTTCATTTGAGTCTCCCATCTTGCATCTCTTCTCAGGAAACAATCAGCAACCGCTCTCTCCAACTTTTCTATGGAACGGTGGAAATTATCTTCTAAATCTGCCAAACCAGTGTCCACTGCCTCCCGGAAACTTGTCTCACGATTAAGTGCACTTTCAACGGACTGTTTAAAATCATGTTCATTTGTCTGTACTTTAGCACTAAGGTCCAATAAATCCACTTTAAGTTTGTCAATCTCAGTTTGCATTGTTTGAACAACATTTCCATTCAACCCACAGCTTTCATCATCATCATCAGATTTTCCCTCATCATCGGAAATATACAATGAACTGAGCATAGATGTTAGTTCCCCGGGAGGATTACGTCTAGTTACGAATGGACCTGCAGTGAAATCTGCAACTTGTGTCTCATTCGAACCCCTTCTAGATCCCGGCACATTATCATCAGGGTTATCTGTATTTACAGTCAGAGTATGGGTGTCATCATCATTTACATTCTGAATAATTCTCTCATCATTCACATTTGTAGCTCCCTCCATAATTATGGACATACCAGAAAACAATATATCACAATGAAACAGTACGGTCCCCGTACGGGCCACCACTATGTAACGCTCTGACCGAACTAAACAGCCGAGTTTACAAAATAATTAGGATCGCCTGTTCCTGTTGTCTGTTCCGTATATCAATAACTAATTTGCAAGAGATCACAAATAACACAAAGAGATATGTTTAGCCAACATCCTCCGTGTATTTATAACTTCACAGAATAAATAACCACCTATACAATCATACCTTATACAACACCTATATATACAACCAGTTGAGAATGTGTGGATGTGTGTGAGTACGTGTGGAAAGTCATATAGTCCAGCGTGTATATACAATGTTAGGATCAGCCTCACCGGTAACAATGTCAAGTCCGAGAGCGTGATCAATGAAGTCGAAAACTGTCCTAAGTCCTCTGAACAAAGTAATCCTGGCAGCGAGCCCACTGAAATACTCCCAGGAGGATCGGCGCTTCCAGGACAGTCAACCACGGGATAATCCACATACACACCGTCAGGTTTGTGAATGAGAAGACGCTTCTCCCGACGACCGGCATACCGCTTCCTTATATGGCCAAACTCCTAGTCATTTCCTGTTTACATGACAGGACCACACGTGACGAAACGTCACGTGCAGATCTCGCAAGAACAATAATGAGGTTCCCAACACACAAAAGAAGAGGCATACAGCGTACAAAGGAAAGCCAGGGGCGGACTTTACCATTAGGCAAAGGTCGGCAATTGCCTTGGGCCCCGAGCTACCTTGGGGCCCCCAAAATGCCCTATTAAATGCTTAATAAAAAAAATAAAAAAAAAATTATATATTTCTAAAACACCATTTGCGAAAAATGTTATCAAATCATTAGTGTCGCAGGAGGGGGCCCCCCGCCTCACTACATTGGACTATTCCATTATCTCACTTACTGCGCATCTGCGAAAGTGACAAGGCTGTGCCAAAAAACTGACGGAGAAAAAGAAGTGAGTGACAGAGTAAAAATGATGCGAAGCTAGCTACCCAAGCGGTGCTGAAAAAAGGAGGAAGCGGGAGGAAAGCAAAAAGTCTGTAAAGGTGCGCGGCGCAAAAGATAAACAACACGCAGTAACAGGAGGACTGGGAAATACACAAACTGAGCAAGACGAGTCTAAACGCGAAAATGTAAAGTTTCGAAGTTACCCAAGCGGCTCAAATAAAAGAAATAAGTGAAAAGACGCTGATAAGTATTTGGGAACGCTGCCAAAGATGACAAACTTTTTTACGGCTACTGTAAGATACAGATCAGGAACAACAACGTCCAACCCCGCGTCCAACGCACAGAAAAATCGTGCAGAGGACACGGAGATCGACAGACAAAACTGAGCAGTTTAACGTTACTTATGAATCATGATATTGAAAAAAATCTCAGCTCTCTCAGATTCTGTCAATTCTATTACGAAATTCAAACAATAAATACCGTTTTGTCGTTTTAATGTGACATTCCTATAGCGATACAGTAAAGATAAAGTATAACTTACCGAAATGTATATTCCTCATTCATAATATCGATCAATAAGTGTTTTTTAACCGCGGAAAGAGGTAAAACAGCTGGAGAACAATCGTCACATAACATTTACCTCAGGAAAGCCATTTAATTGGCTAGAAAAAAAAAGAGCTATAGAGAGTATTTGGCTAAATATGTGTACTATATTACTTATTTTAACCTTAAATTATACCATCTGATAGGGCTATTTTTCTTGAGAAAAAGTAATGCATATCTTGTGAAACTTTACCTAATATTTATCCAAATGAGTCAATATTGAATCAAATCACAAGAATTGAATCGAAATGGTGAAATTTGTCAAGCAAAAAAAAAAAAAAGAAAGAAAAAAAAAGGAAAGAAAACATAGCTTACCAGAAATTGTACCATGTAAACATTGTAACATGTTTCTGTTTAGGAGTAAAGAAGTGTAGCCTATGCAGGGTTTAAAGGGGATGTTTTTTTTTCTCCTCTCTAACCTTTACTTCCCCGTAGATTAGCTTTACCTGCCTATCCACCATTCAGTCTGTAGGCCTACATATTTTTTCGTTCTCTTTTAAAGATTGGATGTGGAGGGGCCCATAGCCTACCTTCGCCTTGGGCCCCCGATTTGCTAAATCCGCCACTGAGGAAAGCCGACAAGGTAATACATAAAGTGCCACAATATATTTAGTTATGTGGTACTAACCTTATTTATAACTTCCCTTTATGTGGCCACACTACAACCTCCCATCCTTCTTGGGAACTATGAAGTACCGGCTGTAGAACCCGGTTTCCCTCTCCTGAGGAGGAACCTGCTCTATGGCCTCCTTTGCTAGGAGGGACTGAACTTCTTGTTCCTGACCTGACCCTGCTCGGGGCTGACAAGCATGTGTATGACCCCGTTGAACCTTGGTGGACGATATTCAAATTTAATTCTGTACCCTTTTTCCACTGTGCGCAGGACCCACTGAGATATATTTTGAAGACCCTTCCAGGTGTCTAAATAATCTACTAGGGGGACCAGTCTGTCTGGATTGGCCTCGGATGTCATATTTTGAGTTTCGGTGACCTGAAGCAGTTGACTGGCAGGAGTTAACCGATATCGTTTTTCTACAGGCCTCGTGAGAGGAAGCGAAATCGACAGGGCCGCAATATTTTCGGGCGGACACTGCGATTCGCGTTCGCTGGAAACCGATGCGTCCCGAAGCGCATTTAGCGGCGGGAGGCAAACATCGATTTCCTGAGGGCTCCGCGAAGGAGCGAGATGTTGTAGCTCGATCACGGGGGGTACCACCCTCAGAGGCCTGAGCATCGTGTCAGGGCCTCTTAGCCGAAGCCTTCCTAGCCTGAATAACAGTCCTCAGATCTGCTTTCGGCTTGGAAGACTTCGGCTGAGAGTGTTGCTTCTGGCTCCAGGCCTTTTGCGGGGGAGCACGAGAAGCAACACTCTCCCTCTGCATCTGCAGGTGTAAGGAGCTGGCGGCGGCCTCGTGGGAGTGCCCCCTGGCAGCAGACCCACGAGACCTGGAACGACGGCGGGGGATAAGTTGTTTAAATGCGGCTGATTGTCGTTTAGCCTCCTGAAACCTCTCAACGACATTATTGACGGCATCGCCGAAAAAGACCAGAAGGCGAAATCGGGGCATCGAGGATGAAGGCCCTGTACCTGTCCCCGATGCCCGACAGATTCAGCCACAGATGTCTCTCCGTAGCCACCAAAGCTGCCATGGAGCGGCCAATGGCGCGGGCTGTCTCCTTGGTGGCTCGGAGAGACAAGTCAACCGCTCAACGCATTTCTTTGATGTCGTCGAGGGCGACCTCCCCGCTGTCGTCCACCTCTTTGAGGAGGTCGGCCTGGTATGCCTGCAGTAGCCCCATAGTGTGCAGGCATGCACCAGCCCGACCTGCCGCCATATATGCTTTCCCAACCAAGGCCGATGTTGTACGGCAGGGCTTGGAGGGAAGCGCCGGAGCTCTCAGGGATGATGCAGCATCGGGCGAGAGATGTGATGCAAAAGTCTCATCATCCCATAGCCCTTCTCCTTCGCGCCCACAATAGATGAATAATTGTGTACTAGAGGGCTTGATATACGTGAGGAGAAGG
>NC_138746.1:37015935-37100935 GCF_965113295.1 Leuciscus leuciscus
ATTCCGATAAAAGTAAGAATGATCAATTATGACTTTATAATGACTTATAATATAATGTATTCACTGTAGAGCTGGTCATGTGATCATGGACTGTTATAGTTCAACAACTTTAATAGATTATGTTCAGGAGAGGGTTCACAATATCGCTGTCCATTATTGTTTGTTTTAATGTAAACCTTGAATGACCTGCGAGTAACGGCAACATTATCAGTGTGTGTTCACAGATTAGCTACTGTCACAGCTTGCTTAACCTCTGACCGGCGCTCGGCAGGAGGCAAAGGTTGAAAACACAGTCCTGTCGTTACCCAGATTACTTCACGATTCGTCAGGCACACCAGGGAGGAACCACGAGCGACACACACACACACACACACACACACACAATTACCACATAACCGAATAGCGCGCGCTTTACTGTTAAACCGGAGCAAAGGGTGTTTTGTTGACTATGACACAATAAAGCTTTCATTCTGTGAACTGACGAGAGATTCGTGGCTCTTGTCACATCGAGAAAGCGATCTCTTCTGAACTCATATCTTCCCTCAAGTCCAGCTCCACTACTGTGTTTTATTAAGGCGCTGGCCCTTTAAGAGCACTTGTTGTGTGTGTGTGTGTGTGGTGTGTGTGTGTGTGTGTGTGTGTGTGTGTGCGTGCGTGCGTGCGTGCGTGCGTGCGTGCGTGCGTGTGTGTGTGTGTGTGTGTGTGTGTGGGTGGGTGTGTACTCAGACCTGTTCATGGATCACATCTGAAGCTCCACCTTCTGCTCAGATCGTCCTCGTGGTTTGTGCGTAAAGAGAGGAATGACCAGATAATGTTGTATAAAACTCCTCAATAGACCCTGATCTGCTATAACGTGTGGGAGTGGCTCTGAGTCTGACTGTTGCTTGACTGCTGTTGTTATGGGACGACATCTGGATAAAACACTCACTCTAATATGGGGCGCCGTTTGTAAAGCGGTTCACGCTGAAAATAACAGCAACATTTTGTCACATTTAGCTTCAAACGATGTTTAAAAAACTGGTATGAATTTTTGACGGTCACTTTTTAGCACATTTACAACAATATTTGTCAACTTAGAGATATTTTAAATAGTTAAATCTATATATTAAATGTTACACCTAAATGTTAAATGTTAAATCTAAATGCTAAATCTAAATCTAAATGTTAAATCTAAATGTTAAATCTAAATCTAAATGTTAAATCTAAATATTAAACCTAAATGTTAAATCTAAATATTAAATCTAAATCTAAATGTTAAATCTAAATGTTAAATCTAAATGTTAAATCTAAATATTAAATCTAAATCTAAATGTTAAATCTAAATGTTAAATCTAAATCTAAATGTTAAATCTAAATGTTAAATCTAAATGTTAAATCTAAATATTAAATCTAAATCTAAATGTTGAATCTAAATGTTTCGGGTGAAACTAAATATTTAACTAATATGCAAATTTAGATTTGATAAATGATAAACATTTAGATTCAAAATTTAGATTTAGATTTAACATTTAGATTTAACATTTAGATTTAGATTTAATATTTAGATTTAACATTTAGATTTAGATTTAACATTTAGATTTAGATTTAATATTTAGATTTAACATTTAGATTTAGATTTAGATTTAACATTTAGATTTAGATTTAACATTTAGATTTAGATTTAACATTTAGATTCAATATTTAGATTTAACATTTAGATTTAACATTTAGATTTAGATTTAATATTTAGATTTAACATTTAGATTTAACATTTAGATTTAGATTTAGATTTAACTTTTAGATTTAGATTTAACATTTAGATTTAGATTTAACATTTAGATTCAACATTTAGATTTAGATTTAACATTTAGGTTTAACATTTAGATTTAGATTTAACATTTAGATTTAGATTTAACATTTAGATTCAACATTTAGATTTAGATTTAATATTTAGATTTAACATTTAGATTCAACATTTAGATTTAGATTTAATATTTAGATTCAACATTTAGATTTAGATTTAATATTTAGATTTAACATTTAGATTTAGATTTAACATTTAGATTTAGATTTAGATTTAATATTTAGATTTAGATTTAACATTTAGATTTAGATTTAGATTCAACATTTAGATTTAGATTTAATATTTAGATTTAACATTTAGATTTAGATTTAGATTCAACATTTAGATTTAGATTTAACATTTAGATTTAGATTTAACATTTAGATTCAACATTTAGATTTAGATTTAGATTTAACATTTAGATTTAACATTTAGATTTAACATTTAGATTTAGATTTAACATTTAGATTTAACATTTAGATTTATAATTTAGATTTAACATTTAGATTTAGATTTAACATTTAGATTTAGATTTAATATTTAGATTTAACATTTAGATTTAGATTTAACATTTAGATTTAGATTTAGATTTAGATTTAATATTTAGATTTAACATTTAGATTCAACATTTAGATTTAGATTTAATATTTAGATTTAACATTTAGATTTAGATTTAGATTTAACATTTAGATTTAGATTTAACATTTAGATTCAACATTTAGATTTAGATTTAACATTTAGATTTAGATTTAGATTTAGATTTAACATTTCGATTTAGATTTAACATTTCGATTTAGATTTAACATTTCGATTTAGATTTAACATTTAGATTCAACATTTAGATTTAGATTTAACATTTAGATTTAGATTTAGATTTAGATTTAACATTTAGATTTAACATTTAGATTTAATATTTAGATTTAACATTTAGATTTAACATTTAGATTTAACTATTTAAAATATCTCTTAAGTTGACAAATATTGTTGTAAATGTGCTAAAACGTGACCGTCAAAAATTCATACCAGTTTTTAAACATCGTTTGAAGCTAAATGTGACAAAATGTTGCTGTTATTTTCAGCGTGAGCCGCTTTACAAACGGCGCCCCATAATTTAGCGATCTAAGTAAAAAAAAAAAAAAAAAGAAGCTTCTCGCACTGTTTAATGAATAAAATATACAGGAGAGATTGGGTCTAATTGTCATACTTTTACTACAGTCAATAGTGTTTATGGCAGGAGGAAGATGCTGCGGTATTAAAGCACATTAGAATATTAAACACCACAGTAAAACCCACACGCTGTATTGATGTTATTGTTTATTGGCTCAATGTGCATATTCTGCATGTTGTGTATAATCTGTTAACTGTGTTGACTATACAGTGTGTAAATTGTTTATCGGTGGATGGTGAATTTTTCTGATGTACTGCATCGTCTAGTTTTTATCCCTTGTGAATTTGTGTCTGTCACAATAAAGACAATTAAACTGAATTTCATTTATTCATAGCTAACTATTATTATTTAAATATTTGATAGACTGATTTTGCAACACCACGAATTGAATATTTTAAATTGCCTATACTAGGCTATAATTTATTATAATATGCTATCATATATTTATAATAATTGTCACATCACATTGTTAAGAGGCTACTATAGTGCATGTTTCCATTTTGTGCTCCTTCAGAGAAAAGTTCATGGAAAAGCTCATTCTTGTATTATTTTTACAATTTATTCAGCATGTTTGTGACATTATAAAGTTAACTCTTTTTCTTCTTTTTTTACATTTTTACAATTGAAATTTCTGTTTACATAAATATAAAGAGAACAAATTTCGACTGGAATAATTTGTTGATTATATTTCTAAAGTGCATTGTAATAAGAACATCTCTGTTTAAGAGACATTATCTTGCATTTGTCAGAGTAGTATAGCTACTGTCAGTGCATTTCAAAGCAAATGTGTTTTTGGAAAAGAAAAGAAAAAAACAATTTCGCCCTAACTGCCTGAAATATCATATGCTTCTTCATAAGTGCTAATTCGAGTCTTTATTCAGTCAAACGAGTAGCGTTAAATAATCCACATTCGAAATATTATGTGATAAAGAGATTTCTGTTTGTTAGAAATCGTTAGTCGTAAAAAAAAAATCATATGCACTGAAGGCAAGCACTTTTTTGTTTATTTCTCTTTTGCATATTTTCAGCTGTGATTTTCACACTGTATCTTAAAGATGTATTTTAAGTATAAATACTGCTATAAATGAACATAGACTACATCATCTGTGAACACAGAAGCAGAAGGCTGTTTGATTCCCGCTCCCGAAAGCATCGGTTCAGCGAGTCGGGGTAGGCTATAGGCTATATAACGAGTCGGTACAGGCCATATATCTTTTATTTCGAATATGTAGCCTACAAATTTCATTTAGCCTACGTATTTTAGTTTTTGAAGAGTGCGCATGTGCATTGCCTGTGCTGTAAATCTTTTGATTGAATCTGGCAAAATAACTGAGAAAATACCTAGTCCTCAGATGCCATGTTCGTAATTTATATAAAAAAAAATCTCAAACGTATTCATAAACCACCTGAGTGACATCATTACAGGTTTGGAGAATACGCTTTCTGGATAAAGACTAGTTTATTTCTTCAGCGATGATCGTATAGGCCTAGTTAAGATCGTCAGCGAGTTGTTCGGGAAACACACCCCAGATGAACTGATGGACTCAGAGCCAGGAGAAGATAACCATAATTAGAAGTGACTTCTAGAGCCAGTGATCCATGCAGGTTATTAGTGCTGTCACGAAATGTTGCAGATGCTCCTGCGCATGCGCACCGCTCCCACTGCGCCCCGCCCCCTATGACTACGACCCTCTGCCCGGCCGTGTTTACAGCGCTTCCTAAGATCTTACTACTAACTTAAACCTGTGCAATGCAATGAGTTTAGTGCATTTCTATGGAGAATGGAGAATCTGGACCCTGCGATTACACTGAATCAGTTCAGGCTTTCCACGGCCTGTTTAGTGTTGGTTGTGTTTTCTCCAGAAAAATTCACCAAAGATACTTTATAATATACGTTTATGATGAATTGCTGAACTGATGAATAGTTTAGATATGACATTTGGATATATCCTATACAGTATAAAGGCCTAATAACAAGATGTGGGGGTTTGGAAGGTGTTTATACAAGTATTTTCCTATTATAGATATTGCATTTAAATTGAGAGTTTTGATGCTTGTTCTCCAAGTTTATATTAACCAAGTTTCCAAATGCAAATCACAGCATATTAACATACACTTACAGCTTACACCATCGCAGTGTTGTTATGATGGAAGTAGTTGTTGTGAACATTTATGGTGTGAAAAGGTTTCCAAAAGCAATGAGTAGATCATATGTATTTATAAAGCAGAACCGTCTTAGAGGATCTGTCAGGTCTGAATGTGCTGAACTAAAGCCGGAATATTCAAGATCTCCCAAAATAGTGTGAAAATAATCAATAACCGTCAACACCAATGGCAATAGCCTATAATGAAAAAGATATAGTTATAAAAAGCGTTCTAAATATAAAAGAATATCTGAGTCCACAGCACAACTATATTAACGATAACGGCAGAGGAACGATATCATTGCAATCACTTTCTCAATTGTTTTATTCCAGCTGATGAACGAGGAGATCATTGCCAGAATCCGGCTCGAGATTACTGAAAACTGCTGAGTTTATAACAGAAGGATATCTCCAATCAGTTATGTTACTGTACACTAATATTGTTTTAGTTACCTTTATAGTTATTCTTCTTAAGTTCACACCAAGAACGATAACTATAACAATAACTAGTGTTCACACCAGCACATGTGCTGATTATTAATTTCGTGGTCTGTCGCTTTAAATGCTCGAGCTCTACAGGATGGATTCTGATTGGCTGTCAATATTTTGTATCTTCCTCATCTAAAAAAATTATAAAATAAAAAAATAAATCATTCAGAAAGTGATTGCAATAATATTGTTTCTCGGTGTTGTTATCTTTATAGCTGTGGTGTGAATTCTGCTACTTATATTTTGAATGATTTTTAGAACTGTATATTTTATCGTTATCGTTAGTTATAGTTATAGTTATCATCCTTGGTGTGAACGGCGTTAAATAACGTTACTTGTAAAAGGGTTCAGGAATGTTTATGACAGGCTCGAGACTTCATAATGTTATTACAGGCAATGATATGATTATAAGGTGACTGTTTTTTGGATGGAAATTGGTTTGAAGTTAAGCTTATAGATCAGTTTCTGAAGCAGAGGAGGAGGAGAACACTGTTTACTGTACATATTTAATAAGGGGGAAATTAACCTGTAAAACTGTGTGTGTGTGTGTGTGTAACTGATCATTTTTATAACCTATAAAAGTAGTTAAAAATGTAAAACAATAGAACATTTGTGGTTACGGTGGTTTCTGGTTACATGTGTTTATCTGACAGAGCGATCTCTACAGTGGCGATTCATTTCATATTAGAACATATTAGAACCGCGACGAGAACAGTCATTATAACGGGATTATAAATCATTATATGATGATTATTTTTGTCCTCATGGTCTTAGAATATGCTATAGGCCTGAATACGGCCCGTGAGAAGTTCAAGCTGACCCACTGAATTAATTATTTTAAAGGGGACATTTTTAAATTAAAGTATCAATATTTAGGCCTATACATAAATAATTAAATATTATAAATGGTAATGCCTTTAAAAAAGGGGGAAACCCACTGCATTTTCCCACTTTGAAGTTTGTTAGAGTCGACCATTGCAAAAATGTCGTCATGGAAAGATTAAACGGGAAATGAACAATTGGATAGTAGGCTATTCTGATTATATTATATAAAATAGCCATACAGTTTGTAACTTTATTTAATTAAAGGCCTACTCATTTCATTATAAGCCTGTTTAATTTAATAAATAGCCTATTTTTCTTAATTGTTAAAACGTTCTTTAACAATTCTCTTAAAATTATTAAACGCCTAAATTCATTCAATCATTATATTACCATTTATCTAAAATTCTAAATTATTCTAAAATGTATTTTAAGGATTGCCAGACAAAACACAAACATACGCGCTTCTGATTGAAATCAAGGACTGACCTCAATTTTCTTTTTTAAATAAACTAATTAAATTTTTAATACAATCATAGCCCTTGTAGAAACCTTTTTGCACAATTTTGGCATATTGTTTGAATATGTTCATACACTCAAAAAAAGATTTTAAGCCTTATTTTTTAAGGTTTATGCAATTTAATTAATAAATCAAATTGAATTTAATAATTCTTACGTATTTTAATTGAATAATTGATTAAGGATTGTTCAATTACTCAATTAAAATACGTAAGGATTTTTCTATTCAATTTGATGTAATTTTACTATTAATTAAATTGCTTAAACCTTTAAAAAAAGATTAAACATTTATTTGAGTGTATTGTTCGGAAATGTTCACTGAGACAAAATATCATCTTTTGTGTTCCACAGAAAAAGGGTTTAATGATTATTTTAATAACGTCGGTCTGTAAAACGAAAAAAAAAAATAACTTTCTATGAAATGTTTTGTTGTTGTTGACATTTTAAGTTATGTTTGCAAAACGAAATCTACATATCAAAACATTCATTCATTTCGCGACAGACAGCTCGTGAAGTTCTTAGACCGAACGAATGGAATAGATTTGAGTCATTTATAATTAGTGAATACTCATGTGAGATTGTAAACCGGTCTTGAGCTAGTTTGTATGTTTAATTCATGTAGTCACGTAAACATATTCATAATTAATAATTAATGTCTGAGTGTGGTAGTATATTATCTCACATTTCTGTGGATATAGGCCTACTAAAACAAGCGAAAACAATATTTAACATATCATTTAACTGTTGTTTTATGTGTAAAATACAATAACAAGAATCATAATAATTGTGGCCATGCAGGCTTGTTTTTTTAATATTTTTTTATGATTTCCGACCATGTAATTAACATTAAAATTAGAAATTATATTTGAATTTGAGGTATTTATTTATTTAGCAGTAAACAAATATTACAGCTAAAAGAACATGTTTCAAATGTTTTATTGTTGAACCACCATATAAGCCAAAAATGCACGATATAAAGAATTGTTTTTAATTATTATTATTGTGATTAAATGCAATTTTATTGAATTAAATAAACTCATATTATGCTCATATTATACATATTCAATTTTAAAATAGAGAGAGCTCTGTTAAAATCCAAGAACAAACATTTATTGTTTATTAATTTAGTACAAATTCTTCTTTTTTTTAAATACAAAAGCGTTTTTGTTCTTTCAGTGCTAAATGAAGAATATCTTTTTTTTAAAGTGCAAAACTTTAAAGCAACAATGGAATGGAGTGATAATGTCACTGATTCAACTGATTCCACACCTGAGCATCATGTTAGAGTTACTGTTACATTTCAGAAAACTTTCATAAATTAACCCGAGCCTCAGACCAATGAACGCCATAAAGTGCTTAAGGTGTTTCAGCCTGATCTCATGAAATGCGTCTCTATAACACGCGTTTTTATCGTTCAGTTTATTCGCGAAAGCGAGTTTTTCCGTGCATATGAAACGCAGTTTTATCGTGCATTATGATCCTCACTGTAATACGCACAGACCCACACCACTAACCCCACCGAAGGCTTTACTGGTTTACTGTCTGTGCGTATATCATATGCATGCAATAACTCATTTTCGCGTATAAATTGCACGATAAACAATGCGTGCTATAGAGACACATTTCATGAGATCAGGTTGGAATTATACTTAGAATTATGTAATTATGAATTACATATAGGCCTACGTGAGTGTTTCGTTTTTGTTAATACAAAGTGGATTCTTGTGTTTTTAGCCTATAACGTAGGCTATTCGTTTATCTATAATATATTTTTTAGAAGTTGATTCGTTTGTTTTTTTGTAAGCTTGAAAATAATTTATACATTCAACTTATGTTTAAATTGTAGCTATAAGATGTATAAGTAAAATGTAATATTTAACAAGCTGAGTGCAGTCTAGTGGTCCGAGGTTCTCCTTAATCTACAAAAGTTTGATTTATCTGATAAAGACGGATAAAGTACACGGAAAAGAGGTGCTAGCATCCCTAACTGAGATTAAACACTGATCATTTGTTTGACATGCATGCCTCGGTGAGCTCCACATAATCATACATCCCATATTCCATATGAGTGAGTCTGCAGATCTGGGACCTGAGAAAATAAAAATAAAGGAAAGCCTGATGAGTGTCTCGGATTGCCCTCATACTCCCAATTCATCCACTGTAGAGACCCGACACTAGGCCTATGGATTCAGTTGAACTGCAGATTAATGGATCATGGATGGATACAAGGACATCAAATACATCTAAGAAATAAAATATAAATGAACTCTACTTCAAACACTATAGTGTTATAAATAATCGCGTTATTTTGGTTATTGTTCCACCAGAAGGTAAGAAAGCACGCGCTTTCGAAGCACATACACATGAAAAACAGGTCAACAATGATCGTGAAATTGCATGGAAGCATTTAGTCTGATCTGAAGCTTGTTTTCGCAACGGGTTATTGTTTTTATCCCACAATTCTGACTTTTCCCCCCTCGCAATTCCGAATTTATATCTCAGAATATTGGCGAAAAACAACTCAGAATTGTGATATAGCCTACAGTGTTAAAAATAAAGGTTCTTAAATGACATCGATGGTTCCACGAAGAACCTTTAACATCCATGGAACCTTTCCATTCCACAAAAGGTTCTTTAGGTTATTAAAATGCTCTTCACGCTAAGATGTTTCTTTTAAGAACTGTTCACTGAAAGGTTGAGGAACCCAAGATGGTTCTTCAGTGGCATCGCTGTGAAAACTCCCTTTTGGAACCTTTATTTTTAAGAGTGAATTGGGCTTAAACTCGCAACTGCAAGAAATCAAGTCAGAACTGTGCTATAACGAGTCGCAATTACCCTTTTCTTTTATTCAGGAGCGGAAACAAGCTTCCGTGATTATGATTTCAGCGCATTCGACGAAATCCCTTAAAATGAATCCGGGGAAACTCTGTCTAGGCGGGACGAGACTGCCGGCGCCGGAGAGAAGGAAGAGAGAGATGTCCTGAGGGAGTCTGAGAGTAAAGTCTGCTGAGAGCTGAAGGAGTTCTGCTGGAGACCCGGAGGAGGGTGAAGGAATCCCGACAGTATCCCGACCGGAGCCGAGCTCATCCCGAACCCGGGCCGAGTCGCGGGCTCGATCCCAGGACCGAAAGAACCGTAATGACCTTGATTCAGAAATCCATGCGACGTTCCGTTGTAATGTGGATGGTGTAAAGATAATAAAGGCGATATTTGCCAGTACAGAGGATTATTCGCCGTCTCGTTTATTCCCAATCCCAACGGGGAAAACCGAAGTCCTCGCTTTATCGCCAGTTTCCCTCTGGAAGTCGCCGAGCGCCTGCGGAGTTTCCCCGTGGTTCCCCCGATAAACACATCATCGCTCGAGGGGTCCAGCATCCAGTAGTTGCCCTTCCCGGGGTCGTCGTAATGTCTCGGCACTTTCACGAAGCATTTGTTGAGACTCAGGTTGTGCCGGATGGAGTTCTGCCAGCCCTGCTTGTGTTCCCGGTAAAATGGGAAGTTTTTCGTGATGAATTCGTAGATTCCGTTCAGCGTCAGTCTTTTCTCCGGGCTTTGCCTGATTGCCATCATGATCAGCGCGTTGTAGCTGAACGGGGGTTTGTCGAGCTTCGCGGGTTTGTCGGGCTCTTCAGCATCCTTGAGTTTCTCCGAGTCGGGCTCCATCTCCACGGGCTCCGGAGAGGGGTTCGGGTCGGGGACCGACTGCAGTGTGCTCTGCTCTGGAAGAGTTGTGTCGGGTTTATCACTCTTGGATGGGAGCAACAGACTCTTGATACTGAAAGAACTCAGTTTTTGCAGCGTCGTTGAATCTTTCTGATCCATGTCGCTTTATCAAACCGCAGCGTGAGTTTGTTTGGAAATAAAGGTCAGGACATCATCTGTGAGGAAAAGCACTCGGAGAGGAATAGCCAGAACTGGAGCAGAAATTCGCTAATTAAGGAGGTTCCCTGATGTCGTGTCGTCACTGAAGGGGAGGAGCCTCGACTGGAGCCGAACACAGTTTTATCATTCCATGCAAATTACAACCTACCTCTCTCTCTTTCTCTCTCTCTCTCTCTCTGTCACACACACACACACACACACACACACACACACACACACACACACACACACACACACACACACACACACACACACACACACACAGTCACTCACTCTTTAACAAAACAATTTTTAAAACTTTTCTTTTCAATAATAAAAGGTTGTGTGTTGATTCAATTAAAAATCCACATCAAATATTTTAAAATATTACATAATGAATTGAAGTCTGTCATGTATAATACATCGACCAATCATCATCTGGCACAACAAGTTTAGTCATTTATAAATAAATCGTAAATAAATAAATCAAATTACATGGACAGACGAATGTAACTGTATGAAGCGAATCTGAATCTGCGTCGTTCAACTAATGAGTGTTAATTGACTTCAAAGCCCTGCACTAAACCAGCAGCACAGTCGCAGTAATGGTAATGCTGTAGTAGCTACTCAAGTTACATGTGGTTAGTCTACACTGTTTACCATTTGATGAAACTATCATCGTTTGTGAAATGAAGCCCAGGCCTACAGACATGTGAAGTGTATGCTGACAACACCACGCGAAATGGTGACTTTATTATTTTAACATTTTTAGATAATTTTGCAATAATAGTATAATAGTACAGTACTACTGGTTACAGTTATAGTAACACACATTTTTTTTTTTTAATTTTTTTTTTTTAAAGTCCCTTATGCACATCAAGCCTACATTTATTTGATTAAAAATACAGAAAAAAAAATTACAATTCTATTTTATCATTTATTTATGTGATGCAAACCATATACCGGTCAAAAGTTTTAGATCGGTAAGATTTTTAATGTTTTTAAAAGAAGTCTCTTCTGCTCACCAAGGCTGTGTTTATTTGATTAAAAAATACAAACAAAAACAGTAATATTGTGAAATATTATTATAATGTAAATCATCTGTTTTCTATGTGAATATACAGTAAAGTGTAATTTATTCCTGTGATCAAAGCTGAATTTTCAGCATCATTACTCCAGTCTTCAGTGTCACATGATCCTTCACAAATCACTCTAATATGATGATTTGATGATCAAGAAACATTTATGATTATTATCAGTGTTGAAAACAGTTTTTTTTACATTTTTATTTCATGATGCTATGATGAATAGAAAGTTCAGAAGAACAGCATTTATCTGAAATCTAAAGCTTTTGTAACATTAAACACGACCGTTCAAAAGTTTGAAGTAAGAATTTGAATTTTATTTTTGGGGGAAATAAATAAAATAAATCAATACTTGTATTCATCAAGGATGAGTTAAACTGATCAAAAGTTACAGTAAAGACATTTATAATGTTAGAAAATATTCTATTTTAAATAAATGCTGTACTTTTGAACTTTCTATTCATCAAAGAATTTTGAAAAATAATTGTACAACTGTTTTCAACACTGAAAATAGTAATGCATGTTTCTTGATCATCAAATCCTCATATTAGATTGATTTGTGAAGGATCATGTGACACTGAAGACTGGAGTAATGATGCTGAAAATTCAGATTTCATCTGAGGAATAAATTACATTTTAAAATATATTAAAATAGAAAACTCAATATTACTGTTTTTTTTATTATTGTTTTTTATCAAATAAATGCAGCCTTGGTGAGCAGAAGAGACTTCTTTTAAAAACATAAAAAATCTTACTGATCTAAAACTTTTGACCGGTAGTGTATATATATCCAGCTTTATATATACAGTATATATATAGTATATATGACCCTTTTTACATTTGAGCCCCTGAGGAACTCTCTGCACGTCCCTGCTTTATTTTAATTTTTAAATTTTTATTTTTTTTATTAGATTTTCAATTTTTGACAATAAACATGGCAAAAGGAAACACAACAAACAACAACACATCTACCAATCCCTCCCACCCCACCCCGCGGTCTCTTTATAATGGGATACAAAATGGACAGATAAGTCTACAGAAAAACAGTCACAGGAATGATAAAAACATTTATAAAAACAATAAAAAATAAGAATTGAAAATAAAGAAATGGGATAAAGTGTTGAAGTGTTCAAACTGAGTCCTGAACATTGCTTTGCGCAATATACTTGGAGACCTTATCAGCAGCTGTTGTCCATATTTTTAGTGTTGAGATTTGAGCCAAGTTCACCCGAGCTGTGGATATTTCTAACATTATAACGTCCTGAAGTTGAAACAACCACTTGAAAATATCCAAGGTATGTGGTGGGAGCCAATGTTGAGCTATGAGTTTTTTTGCAGACGTTAAACCGGCCAGGTAGACAATTTTTTGCAGCTTAGAGAAGTCAAACTGAGAGTCATCATTCAGTAGTAATACCGAGGGTATCACTGGAATCGGATATTCAATGATTTTCGACAAGATAGCACATACCTCAGTCCAAAAATGTTTAACCTTTTCACATTCCCACATCATATGGAAAAAGGAACCAAGTTGTTGATCAGGACATTTATCACAAAAAGGACTGAAGGAGGAGTCAATACGATGTCTTTTGAGTGGGGTCCAATAAGTT
This sequence comes from Leuciscus leuciscus, assembly GCF_965113295.1. NCBI lineage: Eukaryota > Metazoa > Chordata > Actinopteri > Cypriniformes > Leuciscidae > Leuciscus > Leuciscus leuciscus. The sequence goes on from NC_138746.1 coordinate 37,029,453, forward strand.
CTGTGACAGAAGTTATAGTGAATCAGTTGGTGATTAGGATTCCTAGATGAAGTAAAAATGTTCTGCCATACTCTTCCCCAGTCGGTGACGTCCTCCTGTTGTTCACAATCTCTTTCCCATGCACGCTTTATAGCTAGGCGATTTGCTGAAGCCTCTAAGGCCTTCCCGTACATCCATGAAGTAAAGTGACTAGAAGAGGATGATTCAAACCAAGCAATGATTGGATGTATAGGAAGTGCTTCCCCCCAGGGCACCCCATAGGCCTTCATGGCCGACCTTAGGCGCAGATATAAAAACAAAGAAGAGGGTTCTGGTCCATACCTCTCACACAGTTCTTGAAAGCTTAACAAGCGTTTAGGACCAGCAATATCTTTCAATGTATAAATGCCCTTCTGCGTCCAGTCTCTAGAGAAAAATGGTGTACCTCCCGAACGGATATTATTATTATACCAAATAGGTGTATGGGTATGGGTGTGCCAAATATGCGAAAAATTTATACATTTTTCCATAAGTTTGAAATTGACTACTGTGTAGGCCATGATTGGACCAATAGCTTGCAAACATTGTTTGTTGTTTAGCCCAGAAAACAGTATATCTTGTAACCTGTATTTGCCAGCTAAGCTCTCCTCTATCTCTCTCCAAGGAACCCTAGAGAGCGGGTCTAGCCAATCCTTTATGAATTTGATTTGAGAGGACCTATGATACAATTCGAAATTTGGAAGCGCTAACCCACCATTATGTTTTGCACGCTGCAGTGTTTCAAATTTCAATCTGGGTTGCTTGCCATTCCAGATGAATTTGCGAATTTTAGAATTGAGTTTGTGCCAAAACATTTTAGGTGCAGGTAACGGAATCATGGAGCTAAGAAAATTGATTTGTGGCAAAACATTCATTTTAACACTCGCTATTCTGGCATGTAATGATAATGGCAACGAGGTCCATTTTTGGAGATCTTGTTCAACCTTAGTTAGAATTTGTAGATAATTAGCATCAGGTATGCCATGCTATTAAGTGGAAGCAAAGAGGATTTATCCCAATTAATTCTGTACCCAGAGAGCCCACTGAACTTTTCAAACACCTTCAGTATCTGGGGAAATGAAACTTGAAAATCCGAGATAAACAGTAAAATATCATCAGCATAGAGTGATATATGCTGCTTATGAGAGTTAACTGAGATTGAACAGACATTTTCCTGTCTTATCAGTTGGGCTAGGGGCTCGAGTGACATTGCAAATAGCATAGGGGATAATGGGCACCCTTGTCTTGTGCCTCGTTGTAAATTAAAGGGTAAAGAATGTACTCCATTAGTCATAACAGAGGCCGTGGGGTTTCTATATAAAACTCTTATCATGTTTATGAAGCCTTTGCCCAGACCGAACATCTCCAAAACAGACCAGAGGTAGTCCCACTCCAGCCTGTCAAACGCCTTCTCTGCATCCAACGAAAGAACCGCAGCTGGAGTGGGACAACCCTGGGATTCATGAATAACGTGCAATAGTCTCAGAATGTTGTCCGCCGCTAATCTATTAGGCATGAAGCCAGACTGGTCAGGATGGACTAAAAAATTCACATATCGCTGTAGTCGCAAGGCGAGAATTCTGGCATACATTTTTATATCAGTGTTTAGCAAACTAATGGGTCTGTAGTTTGCACAGTCCGTATGATCTTTCCCTTTTTTGGGTATCAGCGATATAAGTGCCGTATTCATCTGCAGGTGAAAGGCGCCCACCTCTACTGCCGCGTGGATGGCAGTCAGGAAGACAGGTCCGAGAAGATCAAAATATTTAAGAAATAATTCTGCAGGGATCCCGTCTAAACCTGGCGCCTTGCCTTTCTTAGCACCTTGTAACGCCCCTTTAAGTTCCTCCAAAGTAACTGGCTGTCCTAAAGATTCAGCTTCCTCATGACTAAGTCGAGGTAGAGTAAGAGACTGCAAAAAGGCAGTACAACTTGAGCTTGAGGGATTAAGTTCAGACATAGAGTTTGGAAAAGAAATCGGAAAATAAGGAATTAATTTCTTTGCTATTCCCAACCAGTCCTTTAGAAGGGTGTTTAATTTTTTCAATGTAGGCTTTTGCCTGATTTTGCTTCAGTCTTAAGGCTAAAAGTTTGCTCGGTCTGGCACCACTAAAGTAATAGGACTGTCTGGTTCTGTGAATCACATTCACAAATTCTGCTTTCCTTCTCAAAAGGTCGTTCAATTCCGCTTTAAGGGTCTGAAGCGTCTTATAATTTGAATTAGAGAAAGAAGATTTTAGTGACAAATCAAGTTTTTGACATTCTTTTTCTAATTGGTCAATTCTCTGATTATGTGCCTTTTTTACGTTAGTAGCAAAGGCTATAGAAAAATCTTTGATAAAACCTTTCGTAGCTTCCCAGACAAAAATAGGGTCTTCAACCGAACCAATATTAAATGAAAGAAATTCGGACAGACCGGCTTTGAAGTCTTCATCGAACTTATTGTTCTGTAAAAGAGAGATATTAAAACGCCACCGCGGAGATCTTTCAACAAATGGAGCACATTCAAATTCTACCATTAAAGAATTATGATCTGCAAGAATAGCTGGTAGTATAATTGTCTGGTCAAAAGAGTTCAAAAGTTCCTTGGAGCATAGTAGATAATCTATTCTAGAAAAAGAGAGATGCCGTGCTGAGAAAAAGGTATCATTTCTACTCGAGGGGTTCCCCGATCTCCAAACATCAACCAAATTCAGCGTTTTTATGAAATCATTAAGCGCAGCCGAAGAATTAAGCTGAACTTGACTGCAGGAAGAAGATCTGTCCAATACAGGGTCAATCACCGCATTCATATCCCCTCCGATAATCAGAGAATAGTCTATCAATGAAAGTAAATGATTAGTTACATGTGGGAAAAAATTTGTCTCAAATATTGTAGGAGCATAGATTGATACAAAAGCTATTTTCCTCCCCTTAATGTTTGTACAAAAATATGCAAGCCTGCCAGATTGATCCTGACTTTCTCTGTCAATCTTGAGGTTACAGCTACGTGCAATCAAAATAACTGTACCTTTAGTTTTAGTGTTATCAGTAGAAAAGGCAACAACTTTATAAAATGTATTGTGTAATCTCTGAACATCTGCTCTCTTTAGATGAGTTTCCTGAATTAGAGCGATATCAATCGCTTTCCTGCGCAAGTAGATCAAGAATTTAGCTCGCTTATTTGGACTGTTAAGACCTCTAATATTAAGTGATATAATTTTTAATTTATCCATAATCTAATGAAACAAAGGTACGAATTTTAATATGATTTGCAAAACCAAAATGTATCTGTTTAACCTGTGACAAAACTAAAACATTGTAAGAGGTAAATAGAAGTAACATGAACAAAAAAAACCATTAGAGACCGCAAAATCCCCCATCATTATAAGGGCCCGTGACAACATCCACCGTCGTTCAACAGAACGTCAAACACTCTCTTCCATTGAACATGAAGAATGTAGTATATAACAACGAAGTATACGTAGTATAAACAGTAGTGACAGCCGTATATTATATGTATAAAATAAATAAAACAAAATACAAAAATGTTTGTCCGATTTAAAAAAAAAAAAAAAAAAAGGTAAACAGGACTCCTCTGAAATGAGTCGTTAATATTGCTAGCACTTTACATTATCGGCGTACTCACTTCTATCACGGTTGACTCATTTTATTCATCCATAGACTCTGGAGGTGGCTCTGGACCATAAAAGGACAATTTACGTCTGGCGCCCGATCCAGGTGTATTACGAGCTTCCACTAAGAAATCCTCCGCTTTTTTGACTGAATCAAAAGAGTGTTGATTACCACCAAAGCTGACACGAAGAGTGGCGGGGTAAATGAGGAAGTTTGGAATTCCCAGAGTGTGCAATTCCTTTTGAATGCTTCCGAAGGCCTGTCGTCTACGGGAGGTAAACCCACTGTAGTCTGCGAAAAAACGCAGTATGGACTCTTGGTCACGAATTGGTTCGGTTTTCGTCACTTCCCTGGCTCCCTGAAGAATCGCCTGTCGATCCTGGTACCGTAGCACACGAAAGATCAAAGTGCGGGATTTACCGGAGCCATAGATTCTGTGCGCGCGGTCTATTTCGATCAATCCTTCCTCTTCAGCGCGGGTATCCAGATAGGAAGCATCTTTTGAAGGAAGCCAGTTGGATCATCTCCTTCCCGGCCCTGCGGCAGCCCCACCAAACGTACATTATTACGACGAGACCTGTCTTCTAACTCCGCAATTTTCAAGGTGAGGTTATGCTGCTCTGTTGTGCAAATGTTCAAATCCTTCTTTATCTGGCGCGTCTCCCCTTGAATCTTGTCTACCTTCGAACCCAAGTCTCGTACTGTGTTGGTTTGGGATTGCACTTCTTGGCGGAGCTCGATCAAAGAGGATTTCACGTCCTCCATAGCCATCCGAATTGCATTTTGAATCGTAGTTTCAAGCGCGGCTTGTTGTTTTGAAAGCGCCTCTGCAATGGCGTCTGTCAGATTAGCCTCGGTGCTCGCTAGCTTCATCTTTTTCTTCCCAGAGGGAGTTGTGGACGGCGAGTTGTCCTGTTTTTTGTTTCCGTACATTATGCTGACACTATACAGAGTAAAAAAAAAGCTGGCTGTCAATTTTATATATTGTTATTTGAGAAAAGGAAAGAGGTTTGGACGGAGCATCAGAGTCCTTCGACCATCGCGCGCATGGGTCACGTGACCTCTCCCCTTTATGACATGCAATTGCGATTTCATATCTCACAATTCTGACTTTCATTTATCTCACAATTTTGAGATAAAAAGTTCCAATTATCTTTTAAAAGGTTTTATTCTGTGGCGGAAACAAGGCTATTCATGGGTTTCATCCGGTCCCTTTCCACAGGTGTATAAAATCAAGCACCTAGATTATGAATGCAGACTGCATTGTGCTTGATTAATACACCTGTGGAAAGGGACCGGATGAAACCCATGAATAGGCTATTTGTCTTCCTGAATGAGAGTCTATATGGCAGCCCTGTGAACAGAACGGGAGAAAATGATGAAATTTGGCACACTTGTAGTGATAGTCATGAATAGTAATCTGACCAATTTTGGAGTCTCTAGTCTAGGACAACCTCTATAGCGCCACCACCAGTTCAAAGAATCACTTTTCTAAAGGTTAAACTTTAGAACCCTTCGTTCTAGAAAGATGAAATGTAGTTCACCTGATTCCTCTCTTCATGCTGATCACAGTCAACATCTTACGTTTAGACTCCGCCCATTACAGCATTTTGAAAAGTACAGTATTCGCTGCTCCTCCTTCAAAATGTGTCCAATTTTGTCCAAAATCTGATCAGATGATCTTTGGACTGAGCCACACAGAAATTACTGAACTGATTTTTGATATTCACTATCGTTCCTGAGAAATACGTCTCCAAAGTTGACCTTGCCTGTGTTTGTTGTCTTGTGCTAGGTTAGCTTAGCATGCTAATTGGTTATTTGTAAAAGTTGCTTCTGTTCCAGACATTGAGTCTTTCTGAGAATGATCTAATCTGAACTTATTATAGTTTTTCTGAAATGCTAAAACACTAAACCCCATTCTCTGAACCATAATTCTCAAGTCTAAACCAATTTGTCAAATAAATCACTCTTTCTGTAAAACATTAAACGAGTTGAGGTAGTTACAGTTTTTTCCAATTTCCAATTGCTAACACACTAAAATGACACACACAGCACAAATATTTACACTGACACACAGAGAGCAAAACCTCTTAAGTCTTCAAAAGTCTAAACACATTTTCTGCTTTACACACATTTTGCAATTCAAAATGGCACTTTTTAAACACACTGAACACAGTTCTCTGCATAAGACTCAACAATCTGACATAAAGTCATATGTTTGCCATTTCAAAACACTGCCATTCAAAACAACATCGATCTGATTGGCCAATACATATGTCACCTGACCAAACACCTCAATGGTTAATTGTTAACACTTCAGTCAGGATGGAAGCACTATGAAAAGACCACAGGTGAGCACCTTTTTTTTTACAACAACAATGGAAGATGTTGCAGGAAGAGGAAGAGTGAGAGGTAGAGTGAGAGGAAGAGGAAGAGAAAGAGAAAGAGAAAGAGAAAGAGGAAGAGGAAGAGGAAGAGTGAGAGGTAGAGTGAGAGGAAGAGAAAGAGAAAGAGGAAGAGGAAGAGGAAGAGGTAGAGGTAGAGTGAGAGGAAGAGGAAGAGTGAGAGGAAGAGGAAGAGTGAGAGGAAGAGGAAGAGGAAGAGTGAGAGGAAGAGTGAGAGGTAGAGTGAGAGGAAGAGAAAGAGGAAGAGAAAGAGGAAGAGGAAGAGGTAGAGGTAGAGTGAGAGGAAGAGAAAGAGAAAGAGTGAGAGGAAGAGTGAGAGGTAGAGTGAGAGGAAGAGGAAGAGGAAGAGTGAGAGGTAGGGGTAGAGCTGGTAGAGGAGTTCATGGCCAAAGAAGACAACAACTTTCAAATGAAATCAGAGCAAGCTTAGTTGATCATGTCATCAACCCTGGGCTGACAATGCGAGAGGCTGGACCGAGAGTTCAGCCCAACCTGATCCGCTTTACTGTCGCCGGTGTTCTTTCAAAACACTGCCATTCAAAACAACATTGATCTGATTGGCCAATACATATGTCACCTGACCAAACACCTCAATGGTTAATTGTTAACACTTCAGTCAGGATGGAAGCACTATGAAAAGACCACAGGTGAGCACCTTTTTTGTTACAACAACAATGGAAGATGTTGCAGAAAGAGGAAGAGGAAGAGTGAGAGGTAGAGTGAGAGGAAGAGGAAGAGGAAGAGTGAGAGGAAGAGTGAGAGGTAGAGTGAGAGGAAGAGAAAGAAAGAGGAAGAGGAAGAGTGAGAGGAAGAGAAAGAGGAAGAGTGAGAGGAAGAGGAAGAGGAAGAAGAAGAGTGAGAGGAAGAGTGAGAGGTAGAGTGAGAGGAAGAGGAAGAGTGAGAGGAAGAGGAAGAGGAAGAGGAAGAGTGAGAGGAAGAGTGAGAGGTAGAGTGAGAGGTAGAGTGAGAGGAAGAGAAAGAGGAAGAGTGAGAGGTAGAGTGAGAGGAAGAGAAAGAGTGAGAGGAAGAGGAAGAGTGAGAGGTAGAGTGAGAGGAAGAGGAAGAGGAAGAGTGAGAGGAAGAGTGAGAGGTAGAGTGAGAGGAAGAGAAAGAGGAAGAGTGAGAGGTAGAGTGAGAGGAAGAGGAAGAGTGAGAGGAAGAGGAAGAGTGAGAGGAAGAGGAAGAGTGAGAGGTAGAGTGAGAGGAAGAGGAAGAGGAAGAGTGAGAGGTAGGGGTAGAGCTGGTAGAGGAGTTCATGGCCAAAGAAGACAACAACTTTCAAATGAAATCAGAGCAAGCTTAGTTGATCATGTCATCAACCCTGGGCTGACAATGCGAGAGGCTGGACCGAGAGTTCCGCCCAACCTGATCCGCTTTACTGTCGCCGGTGTTGTCCAGACATTTAGACTGGAGAACAGGTATGTGACCAAAATTGTATGTAGTTCACATGTAGTGTACTACATGTGTACTACATATACTACATGTGTACTCATATACCTGTACTCCAGTCTAAACGTCATTGGCCCCATGTCATAGTGTGGCAGTCGGGTGACACCTGTTTACTTCATGAATGGCTGATGTCATACACTAACTGTACAAGTTTCCTGTGCAATGTCCTCTACTGTGGGGGAATATCTTTAGTCTGCATTGTACAAGCCCTATATTTTTATTTATTTATTTATTTTCTAAAGGACTGAGAGACACAACCATGTTGGAGGAAGGGGCCGAATGTCACCGGGGTTCAGGAAGCTGACATTGTAAACTTGGTTTTGGAAAATAATGAAACCAGATTACGAGAAATTCAAAGCCACATCATCCAAGACCACACCATATTCAACAATATTCAACGAGTCAGTCTGTCCACATTGGCTCGCATTCTCAAGCGAAAGCAAATCAGAATGAAACAACTTTATAAGGTGCCGTTTGAGAAACTGTCAAAGAAACAAAGGGGTCAGACGAGCATATGTGGATGTAAGTGCGATACTGACTGCAGTACACTACATGCAACATCGCTTCCCAGTGTCCTGGAGAACACCATATTGACTGATTTCTGTTCTTTGTTTTCAGGGAGTTCTGGAAATGGATGCTCATGCTGTCCCACATGAGTTCATCTTTATAGATGAGGCTGGGTTCAACCTAGCAAAGACCAGAAGAAGGGGGAGACACGTCATTGGCCACAGAGCCATTATAGATGTTTATAACGTGGCGGGAACATCACAATCTCCAACATGCATGGTGTCCTCCTCCGTCATGCCAGCCTTGCACCATACAACACAGCCCATATTCTCACATTTCTGGACAGACTCCACAACATTCTCACACCACACACTGTATGAATGATGCAGACCATCAGAGAAACCGGTACGTTGTAGAATGGGACAGTGTGAGCTTTCATTGTGCAGCCCCAGTCCAAAACTGGTTTGCTGACCACCCACCATTTCTCATGCAACGCCTCCCACCATAGTCACCATTCCTGTCCCCATAGAAGAGTTCTCTTCGGCATGGCGGTGGAAGGTTATGGAAGAGGCACGTGATGAGATCAATGTGTGATTCAGGGATGGATAAGGCACTCAAGGCGCTTCTTCCCTAGATGTCTGTGATGTGGACGAGGCGGTGTGGCCAGACCCGGCTGTGCGGCGAGATGCTGCCTAATTATTTTTATATTTTTTTTTTCTGCAATTTTCTTTTTCAGTTTACTGTTTTTTTGTGAGCATATTTGTGTTCAGTCCAGTGTAAATATTTCTGCAGTGCATATATTGCACTGAGTTGTTTTGGTGAAAAATAGAAAAATAAAAATGTTTCAGCAGCATGTGTGTGTGTATCTGCAAATATTTCTGTGCATGTGAACAATCTGAAGAATTTTCTACAATTTGAACTATTTTAATATTATGGCAAAGCATCCTAAAGATGAGAGTGTTCTTCATTTCGCCCAACAGTGTGTAGATGGTCAGACAAAAATCTGCTAATATGAATGAAGTGTGTGCCATTTCCTGCAAAACTTTGATTGTGATAATGCTAGATGTAGTTCTGGTTGCAGTGCTAAATTTGCAGGATATATGAGGTATTTTGCAGTTTGGGTGTGTGGTTGTGTGAATTGTGTTCAGTATTTTGATAAAACCAGCCTAGTTTGCAAAATTGTGTGTTAACAATTGGAAAAAACACTGTTTGCAAATCTCATGAAGAGGAGGAAGAGGATGAGGAAGAGGAAGAGCAGGTGTGTAAGAGGAGGAAGAGGATGAGGAAGAGGAAGAGCAGGTGTGTAAGAGGAGGATGAGGAAGAGCAGGTGTGTGTAAGAGGAGAAAGAAGCCGTTTCTCAATATGCGTTCTTGTCTGTACTTGTGTTCTTGTGGACTTGTGAAACGTCATCAGTCGCTGCCCAAGTATTGTTCCAATTCAAAGTTCACATCTAGCCAAGTCCAGTTCAAAACCCCGGATGTGTTCTTGATCTGCCCCTTTTACCGAGGATGCATCGAGAGGTGACTTGTGCGAACTTGAGACAGCCAGGTATCCCAGAATGCATCTCACACCAACCAGCAAGCGTCAATAGCAGAGGAGACACCCCGCGTAATTCAAAAATACTGCTGTAATTGTGTCACGAAATGTAGTTTTAAGAGTATTTCAGGTGAGAATTTAGTTGTTTAAAGCTCAAATCTTTGGTTTATTTATAAAGAGAGCACCTATTTGAAAATTTGATCTGACGTTTTCGGAGTTGTGAGATCCAGGCAATCAGACGCTTGGTGCTCATGTACCACATCGAGAACAGCCTTTCCTCGGCTAGTGCTGCTGACGTTTGCCGCTGGCTTGGATGTCTCTAGTCTAGTGGTTTAACATGAGATATAAATCGTCTTGTTTATATCTAACGGACGATTTATTTATTTGTCTCATTAATCTATAATTTGTTCCCTGGCAAAATGTTAAGCTGAGGGCAAAGTGAAGTTTTATAGCTTTATTTAGTCTATTTAACTTTAACGTTGTAGCCTAGAGAGCTGACTTATGTTTGATGTTAGTTTTAATGATCAATATTATAATGTTTTTTGTTTATCATATTTTTAAAATGAAAACAAAAAGAGTCGGGGTTGTGCTTTATATTTCGTGTTATAAATATGCAGTGAAGATAATCAATTGCGTTGCCTGAACCACATTTGTGTGGCCATTATGTTTAAGATTTTTTTTAATGAAAATGAAAAGAGGCAGAGTGGTGGTTTATAACATATTTTGTTTATTTGTAGCCTAGATATACATAAAGAGATAACCGGAGAAGCCAGAGCGAGCTGAGTGACGCCATGGGCAGTATTTCAATTAAATGTATTTTAAATACGTATTTAATTACTTTAGTGTATTTTGTAATTTGTATTTTGCAGGTGTGGAAAAAATAAGATGTAGTTTGTAACAAAATATTTTGAGGGAGTGTATTTAGAGTATTTCAAATACTTAAATACTTCCATATAAAAATCACCATATGCTTATCACTATAGTAAATGATTTTGCCATATTTTCGGTCTGATGTTGGCAATAGCAATGTCCAGGTTAGATGCACGAAAATCACGTGACACCCTGTAGAACGGGCTCCCTCCAAGAAGTGAATGAGTTTTGAACACAGGAGAAGAAGTGGCGCTGTCGAAGGGAACCGTCGCAACTCTGTTGTCATTATGTTAAGCCCGCACCGCCTACTCTATACACGATGTGATTGGCCTGACCCAATTTAGGTTTTTACAGCTCCGAAAGTCAACGGAGAGTTGCTAGACTACCCTGGCTGCAAAATACATTTTGCTGCCGCTAGGGTGCGTCTAGATTTCTAGGCTATAGTCTAGCACAGTGGTTCCCAAACCTGTCCTGAAGGCACCCCAACATTGCACATTTTCTTTGTCTCCCCAATCAAACACACCTGATTCAACTCATCAGCTCATTAACCCATGTGATAATGAGCTGATGAGTTGAATCAGGTGTGTTTGATTAGGGAGACAAAGAAAACGTGCAGTATTGGGGTGCCTTCAGGACAGGTTTGGGAACCACTGACTCTAGCAACTCTCCGTTGACTTTCGGAGCTGTAAAAACCTAAATTGGGTCAGGCCAATCACATCGTGTATAGAGTAGGCGGGGCGGGCTTAACATAATGACGGCAGAGTTGCGGCGGTTCCCTGCTACTTGAAAAAAAAGAATGGCGGCTGCTGTCTTTCATAATGGCTTTGTCCGCGACTCTGGAGGACTTGGAGTTAAGTTTTTCTTTGAGAAAAGAGCAAAGAACGGCACTTTAGTCATTCTTAAAAAAGGAAGATGTGTTCGTAGTTTTGCCGGCCAGATTCAAAAGTTGAATCTATCGACTAGCATTAGCTCCGCTGTTGGGAAAACGCTCTGGTTGGTTGAATCGCTGTCCTATTACGTGCAGAGGGAATTTGAAAGACAGCCGTTTATCCCGCCCCTCGGATTGAGCCGTGTCTATGGTGAGTTGCCAGACCTAACATCTTGATGTAGGTCTGGCTTGCCAGGCTAGCTAGACTACCCTGGCTGCAAAATACATTTTGCTGCCGCTAGGGTGCGTCTAGATTTCTAGGCTAGGCAGTTAGAGTCTCGTGTGTAAAACAAACCCACACATATTATGATTAAAATGGAATTTAGATTTTGTGACGAAAATTCTCGGTCTGTTATTTTTTTTCCCCTGAAGTACTAGCCTATCCCCCCAGATTAGTTTCACCTGTTAAGTTGAAATAAATCAACTTTTTGATGATATTCTAATTTTATGACCAGCACTTGTACATGCCATTTACGTCAGAGGGAGCTATTTCAGGCCCTGTAGAGATTTAGTGAAATGCCAATGCTTTTTTATTGTGCTATTTCGCCATTTTGAATGTACACATTTCTCATATTTGTGTTATTGCTACTATTTGTGTTATTGACCTTTCAGTAATAAAAAAATAAAAAAAACTTAAGATTATTGTGGGAGTATTTTTGTATTTTCAAAATACTAATTACTTGTATTTTATTTAAATACATTTTTCACATCAGTATTTTGTATTTTATTTTGTTACATTTCATGAGCCAGTATTTGTAGTTTGTAACAAAAAATAGTTTTTGATGTATTTGTGCCCACCTCTGCTATCAAGTACGCCGCTGTTCCATTTCAGAATTATCAGACTTGCGTCCTCCCGTCCTCGGGAGTTCGTTCTCCTGAGTCGAACTTGTCAAGTCCGAACTACCAAGGACTCAAGTCCGAACTTTGCGTACTTGGTATTGAGAAACGGCTAGAGGATGAGGATGAGGAAGAGCAGGTGTGTAAGAGGAGGAAGAGGATGAGGAAGAGGAAGAGGTGGTGAACAGTGAGGAAGAGGAGGATGAGGAAGAGTGTGTATAGTGTTGTCGAGGCTGGATCTGCTTCAGGGTTTTCCTCTTCTCCTGCAGAGAGTCTGAGATGAGGAGAAACTCCTCCGGCCGGATCAACATGAACACATGATGAAGCAGAATCTCTCTCTCTGACTCTTCATCTAGAGTGTTTACTGTAACCTGTATGGCCTCTACAGTGGGTCACGGTATCATCACAGTACACAAGTGCTGAATATACAGACATTCAATAGGCCAACTATTCGATATCCAGTACAACACTACACTTGCAGTGGATACAGTATACACTTTATTCACCTTTCTACTGTACGTTGTCATTTCTATACTTTTTTTACAGATTGCAAAATTTGTTTACTTTGTTACAATATACTTTTTTTTTATATCTTGAACCGTGGAACTTCTGCATCTGTGCGAACACGTCTGTGGCGCTCTGAGATTCGTGACCCTGGCCCTGACCCTGACCTGACCCTGACCCTGACCCTGACCCTGTGTGTCCTGTGTGTGACAGCTGTATAAAACTGTGTGTCAGGTTTCGATTCCTTTAGTATCCGGAAGCGTTGTAAGGGGATTTACAGTCGAAGACCCAGAACCAGATTTGATGAATGAAGACCCGGAGTCAGAATTATAATAAATTAAAGAAACGTTTTACTGAAGATAGTGTGCAGTTTCATCAGCAGAAGTTCAGCTTCAAGACTCACACAGGAGTTCATACAAAGTTCGGCACGTCGTGACCTTCCGGGTCGCAGATTTGGGTTTCTGAACGCCAGCATGTCCAGAACAACAACTCAGTCAATCTCCAATAATGCCAGTGGTTCCTTAACCTGTAACCAAGAAGACTAAGAAACACACACACACACACACACACACACACACACACACACACACACACACAGTCTAACACACACAGCTTTTCCATGGTTGGATTTGGCCAGGCTCTAACTATAAACAGTCATCTCAAAACATCAAGATAATGCTCTTTCTCTCAGGGAGAGCTACACTTCAGTCTGACTGGAAAGTAAGGCTTTAACTGAGAAATGGACCCTTAAACTACTGTATAGACTTCAGTGACCCATGTATGACCCCTGTGTGTTTAACACGATGAAGACTTTCTCAAACACAAAACAAGTCCCTATTTCATCTCTGGAAGCCGGGCTGAATGAGCCAGCACTGTTACTGCACTGAGATCTCAAATACTGACATTAGAGAATACATGAGAAGAACATGTCAGTGATCACACTGGGAACTTCTATAACAAAGTAAAATCTCCAGAGAACTCAATCAACTCATGTGATATTTAGATATTGATTAATACACTGATTATAATCATTGATTATTACATATACATTGAAGCAGCAGTGAACTCCAGACTCACCCCTTCAGCGCAGTACTATTCTTTCTTCATCCAGGATTAGAAATAAGTGTGTTTTTGTTAATTCTGTGTTCGTTCTCATCTGAATTTCTGAAGTTCATCCGACCTGTACATCTGAACCTATCTGTGCTTCATCCCTCCAGGGTCGTGGCCCCGCATCGCTGCCTGCAGCTATATATGTTTATTGGTACTGCAGTTGTGGAAAAGGCATTTCTAGAGGAACTTGGGAAATGGGCATGAAAATCTTCTGCTCATCAAGATCTATTAATATTTTTATGGAAACTGTGATACATTTGTTTTTCAGGGTTATTTGATAAAGTTATTTTGTAACATTATAAGTGTCTTTACTTTTAAACACTTCAATGTGTTCATGCTAAATAAATGTATTAATTTATTTTACAAAATAAAAAATTAAATAAAAATATCTTACACCAAAATGTTCAATGGGAGCAGATCCACAGAAATATGAAGCAGCACAACTGTTTTCAACATTGATAATACCTATAAAATATTCCTACACCACATTTAAGACCACTCATCATAATTTATGCATTTTCCTGAACTTGGACCGTTATCTACTGTGAATTGACATCCTGATTATGTAATTCTTTAATAAGATTCCTCCTTTCTCTTATCTCTCATATACGGGACACACAATTTACACACGCTCTAACATTTCTTCTAATCGGCATCACACAAACCTGTATTATGATTCCTCATGATGTTATATTATAGTGTTCCGTGATTTTACTTTTCTTTATGCTCTTTTGTGTCTTATGATAATATCTCCCAGTATAAGATGTGTCCCAACAATACTGCCATTTTCCATTGCATGGAATGAATTAATGATTCTGTGGCCATTTTGTCTGTATCTTCATTCCCTGTAATTCCAGCACTGGTCCTGCATAAACCGAGTTAATATTCAAGCTGCCTCTTGCCATCATCTCTGTTAAAATGCCGCTTTGATTCGTCAGGAATGATTGTGAGCTCAGTAGTGCCACCATTGAATCGGAACAGAGGATTAATTTATCCCGAGTCTTATAACACACAGTGAGCACTGAGGAAGAATAGAAGTGTTGGCATGTTTACAGTGCATCTTGAAAATAAGTTTACATGCATATTAATATGCATCTTATCATTGTTCTAGTGATTATGATCAAGTACCAAATAAAACAAGGTTTCTTATGGAGAAATAACTCAATGCAATCAAATCAAAACTGCTAAACTTGATCAGTTTCATTCTGAAGCATCATGTCCACACACCTCTTCCTCTTGCCGCTACAGGAGAGTTCAGATATATAACATGAGCACAGTGACCTCTCCTGGACACTCCGGGACATGAGCTAGGCCTGTAATGAATACAACAATTATATAATGTTAAAAATATTTCTTTCTTTTTTCTTTTTCTTTTACAATTGTTTGATTTATTACCGACATATACATTTAATTATCTTTATTCTGTGCCATATAATATCTCACTGCAAATCCCACGTAACATATTCAAGGCTGTCTTCATTTAAAAAATAAAATAGTTGCCCACAGAATGTACAGTTCCCGCTCCCTCTAGTGGACGAGTAAGCCTACAGTAAGTAAATAAATGTTATTAGCCTACATCATTAAATGTTCCAAGTTTAAACTGGAGGTTTTATTGCCTAGTTCTGCATGCATCCCTGCAGTCTACAGGAATAATCTGACAACTTCTGAAATTACATCTAGTCCCTCTGTATCAATTTAGTGAGCGTGTATTATATTTTACGCATGCGCAGTGATGACTTAAGCCTTTCAGATGTTCAGATGTGGAAGAGCAACTTGAAACGCTTGAAAACGCCAGTGTGGACGGAGAGCGTTTCGAAACGAAAACTCAGTCTTTGAGTATCCGGATTACCATATTTGATTTCAGTCACGGTCGCAAAAATGTGGAAATGAACTGTTCTGTCTCTGTGAAGAGAAAAGCCTCGTCTGTACGTCGGCGACTTTTCATACAAGCTGTAATTACGAGTTGTAATCAAAGTCGGAATCTCGTAATTACGGTAATTCCAACATTGCGTGAATGCATAGCAGATGGGAGCCAATCAGCATGCAAGATGCAAATCAATGTACATTAAGTATAATATAGATGGCAGGTGTGTGTGTGTGTGTGTGTGTGTGTGTGTGTGTGTGTGTGTGTGTGTGAGAGAGAGAGAGAGAGAGAGAGATGTCAGGTGTCAAGTCAAGTCAAGTTTATTTGTATAGCGCTTTTCACAATACAGATTGTATCAAAGCAGCTTCACAGTATTAAATTAAAATAATACAACAAAGTTTGTTTCAAGAGGAATTTATTGATTCATAAAATTAAATTAAATATCCCCAAAAATATCCCCACCCACAGGTGTGTGTGTGTGTGTGTGTGTGTGTGTGTGTGTGTGAGAGAGAGAGAGAGAGAGAGAGAGAGAGAGAGAGAGAGAGAGAGAGAGATGTCAGGTGTGTGTGTGTGTGTGTGTGTGTGTGTGTGTGTGTGTGTGTGTGTGTGTGTGTGTGTGTGTGTGTGTGTGTGTGTGAGTGAGAGAGAGAGAGAAAGAGAGAGAGAGAGAGAGAGAGAGATGTCAGGTGTGTGTGTGTGTGTGTGTGTGTGTGTGTGTGTGTGTGTGTGTGTGTGTGTGTGTGTGTGTGTGTGTGTGTGTGTGTGTGTGAGTGAGTGAGAGTGAGAGATATGGCGGGTAGATCATGCCTTTTCTAAGTCTACCCTGAAGAAGGCGAAGGAGCAGTCTACCCTTCCGTCGCCGTCAGTCCGTGTCTATTTTTGAATGGGATTGATAGAGACGTCAGACGACAGACCGGCGGCGACGTCACGGCGGCGTCACAGTAGTAACGTATACCTTACGGCGACGTGGCGACGGCGTACGTGAGAAATGTATAAAAAATCATAACGTCTGAACCAGGCACGTCGCCTAATAAGACGCCTGATACACACGTCGTCCCTCAGTACGTCGCCTAATAAGACGCCTGATACACACGTCGTCCCAATATAATGTAATAAAAAATATTTTATTTGCAAAATCTATCCCTGCCTCCAGATACAAATGGTCCCCCTTGTATGAAAATATTAATTGGAGTAGAGCATGGAGTAACCCACATACATTTTTAATTACAAACAAAGTAAAAGAAATATCATTTAAAATTATTTACCATTATTACCCCTGTAACAAGATTATCTAAAAATGTATACCGTAGACGAAAAATGCAGCTTTTGCTTTATGGAAACGGAAACGTTAGACCATTCTATAATTGCTCACATAGCTCTTCTCTGTGGAATGATATAGCCAATGTTTCATTAATGGACAACATGGCTCAAACATAGCCTACATTTATCTAATTTTGATATCTTCTTTTAATTTTCTGACTCAAATTTCTCTGTACAATATATAGTCAACTTAATAATTTTGCTTGGAAAATTCTTTATTCATAAATCGAAGTTAATGAAAAACTACGGTGACGCATTGCTGCCACATACATATAATTTTTTCCACTCAAGTGTGTAGTCATGTAGGCTACAAAATATGCCTTTATCCACATAAAATTGATAGCCAATCATGTCTTTACCATACGTTCAAAAAGCTGAAGAAATAACAGCCCCCAACGGACATTCATGTTAAATGATCAAATTCTGTACACACCTTAATAATAGCAGATGAGCCCAGAATACGAACATTGTGTTTAATTGCATATTAGGCTAAGCGTTTTCCTCCCATAGAAAACCCTTATAATAAAGAAAAAGCTTAATGTGGTTTAATAGGCTACTTCAGTGATAAAGATCAAATGCTATAGCCTACACACCTTATTAATAAACCATACTATCCTACAGAAAAGCAGATGAGCCCAGAATATGAACGCAATGCATTTAATTATGCGTTAAGCGTTTTCCGATAGAAACCCTTATTATAAAGAAAATAAAGGTGGCTCTTAACGTGGCTTTCTATGGGAGGATGGCATTGCGGTGCACAGCAAATCCTTTAAATGGTATTCAATGCAAAACAAAAATGAAAAATAAAAGTAGCCAATAAAATAAACAAATGATTGTGGCATTAATTAGCCCACAAACAATATTTATTTTAAAGACTAAACGAATTTGTTTAAAGAAAAACACCAGCGTTGGGCGTTTATCTGTATAGGCTGCTAAGTGTTTCAGTCGTCGATCCTTTTCAAACTGGCGCAATAAAATAAAACAGAATTTGATTTGTTAAACATGAAGAAGACTTATCAGTCTGGCATGGCCGCTCGCTCTAACGTTAACCTAGATAAATGTTCGCTATTATTAAGCGCATATCGTGTTTGTGCGGAGTGTGGAGCGCGGAGTGTGGAGCGCGCACTGCATGACATGGACGCGCCGGTGCCATCACTCGCATTTTCCTATCAACAGTGGAAACAACTGAAATACTCCATAATTTCTGGTCATACAGAAAAGAATAATACATCAGTCGCAACTACTTTTATTTGTGTAAACTCTCAACAACAAGAAAACGTTGTGCTTTTGTAAAATAAAATAAAACGAACAGGGCGCGCTTTCATGATCTCTGTGAATTCGAGCGCGTCTCAAAAACGAACCGAAAAACAGTGTATAGACAAGCCTCACAGACATGAGAAATATAACTATCTATATAAAGTTTATAAAAAAATAAAAAATGTTATCCACCAACGAAAAAAAATCCAATCGAAAGCAAATAGCCTACGGTATACCATCTGATTATGTAATCCTGTCCGTATGAAAGGCGCATCTCTAGAGGCTAAATTACAGCGGGATGTAGATATGTTTGCAGGCAGCCTACACTGATTTAGAAAAGACTAGTCATTAATAAACAATTAAAATGCTTAATTATTTTTTTCAGACACATTTATTATATCATTAGCCTACTTTTGCCGGTGCTTTGCGGCAAGTTTTATGCGCTTGAGCGCGGAATAGCCATACACACCCAGGATTGAATTTAAACGTGAGATTAGTCCTAATTGCTTAAATAAAACTAGTTTAGAAAAATCCTTCAGTCTATGGCAACTCTAATCAATAGCCTACATTTAATATTTGACATTATTTAATTAGTAATTAGTATCCAGCTCTTTACATTAAATTAGTTGAGTTAGCATAATTAGTTAATGAACAAATAAAATAATAAAATAAAGTTTAAATTATACTACCGGTAACCATATATTTCTATATAGCATTGATTATTCCACCACACAAAGGACTGTTTATAAGGTGATAATCCGTTATACATGTGAAGATTGTAGCCTATATGGCTGTATCTTGAAGATTTTTGTATTGTATCTTCTGTTATAAAGATGAAGATTGACATTTCGTTAATTAAACAAAATAAGAACACAATGTTGTAAAAAATAAACAACTTAGGCTACGTTCTGTTAGATGTGTTTTGACTACTTTTTGTTTAATTATATCTCTAGGTAATGAAGATATAGCCTATTAACAAAAATAAATCTTAGGCTATATATAATATAAAAAAAAAACTTATAGGCCTATATAAAATATATTTTAAAAAAGGGCCTCATTGATTAATTTTGCCTGATTGGGGGCTGTTACTATTTGCTTAAGCTTTTTGAACGTAGAAGTGTGATAAAGGCGCGATAGGCTGTCAATTTTATGTGGATAAAGGCATATTTTGTACATGACTACACATGTCCTTATAAAGGCAAAAAAAAGATGTCGTTTTTAACGACATCTCGTTATTACGAGAAAAATATGTCGTTTTAACGACATAAGATCACGTTATTACGACAAAAGATGACGTTAAAACGACACAAGATCTCGTTATTACAACATAATTGAGGGGAAAAAATAATATGTATGTGGCAGCTATGCGTCACCGTAGTACTGCTCTTGATGTAAAGTGTAACAATTATCGTCAGCCCTCTTGCGCCCTCTGTTGGCATTTGTACATAATATACATATGTTCATTGTTTATATATTTCTTCATGTATTTTAATAGTGTTGTTAAATAAAATAAAATAATTAATTACTTTTAATACCCTACTTTATTTGAACCAATTATATTGCCTCATTTGTAATATGTATTTAAGTCATAAAGGCTATTGTTCACTTCAGATCTATCTTTATGACCAAAAAATATATAAATAAAATAGTCGACACTGACAGCCCTAGTTTTGAACATTTGAACATGAACCTACATTGTTTTGCATTTTGTGACTAAAAGACTATTTCCCTGTCTTATATTTTTTTCATTGTTGATTTCTTGTAAATAATATAGGCTATTAAAATACTTTCTTGTCACCTTCTCCTGTAAACAATATCGTGAATAGTTTCATATTGTGTATTCGCCCATTATGGTCAACTGTGTAAATTAAAATTATTACCACCTTCAAAAGTAAAAACTCAGAATGACACATTCCAGAATATTATGTTTATAGATTACAATTAATGAATTTATCTGTTCAACTTTAAGTTGTTGTTAATAATTGTGCAAAAAGTTGTGACTTTGATGGTGTATAATTTGCATAGTCCTCATATCCAGTAGAAAGTGAGTGAATTATTAAAAAAAAAAAAATACTATGTTTGTAAACCATTCAGAGATGACATTAATGACATACACAACTTAGTATACAAAACAAAATTTGTATCAGTGATATTTTCAATGTCATCAGAATACAAGAAAAGAATGATTGATTAGAAAGATAACAAAGGAAAGATAAGAAAAGCTAGGGGGGAAAATAGATATTATTTTATTGTGATGCGACGTTGGAGTCACACGTTGGTGTCACGCGTCTGTGGTGCGGCGTGCTGTGGTGCGACGTTGGAGTCACGCGTCTGTGGTGCGGCGTACCCCTTCTGTCACGTAAAAGTACACGACTGTCGACTTCGGTAAGTTATCCGTGGCACTATCCACTCCTCATATGAGAGAGAGAGAGAGAGAGAGAGAGAGAGAGAGAACACAGATCAAACGGCGCCCCCTTCTGGAAGTTCTAATGAAACGCATAAAATCCTAAAATGCTGAATCGATGTTATGCATGATTGCGTTCAGTCTCTCTCCCCCTCTCTCTCTCTCTCTCTCTCTCTCTCTCTCTCTCTCTGTCTCTCTCTCTCTCTCTCTCTCTCTCCCTCTCCCCCCTCTCTCTCTCTCTCTCTCTCTCTCCCTCTCTCTCTCTCTCTCCCTCTCTCTCTCTCTCTCTCTCTCTCTCTCCCTCTCCCTCTCCCTCTCCCTCTCTCTCTCTCTCTCTCTCTCTCTCCCTCTCTCTCTCTCTCTCTCCCCAAATATTCATCTTGATTTGAAATCAGTTCCATGGTTTGTTTTTATGCCTTTTTATGCTGATACTAACCATTATTTTAAGTGCTGTATCTTAAGGGTCATTAGGGGAAGAATATTTTGCTTATAATGTAATAGTTGGTGTTTATGTACATGCATTTCCCTCAAATGCTCAGATTTTAGTCTACCATTTGTTTAGTCAGCTCTTATCTGCGCGCTCGTGTGTGTGTGTGTGTGTGTGTGTGTGTGTGTGTGTGTGTGTGTGTGTGTGAGTGGTCCTGTAATGTGGATATGAATGAGTGTTGTTCAGGTTCTCTGCTTGGGGGCGGGGCCAGAGCACAGCTGCTCTCTCATTGGCTGGACGGGTTAAGAGGTTGCTTCTTGCACAGGAGGGATGGAGTGATCAGTTTCACACTGAGGAGCTCACAACACTGGAGCTGCTGGAAACTGTGCTTTAGCAGATCAATAAAGGTCTGCAGGCACTGATCTGCGTCAGAGACCCGAGTCGCTTCATACGCTGACACACACACTCCATCATGAAGGTGAGTCTTCACACACTAATCAGGGCATGAGCAGATGGCATCTCTTCAGCATCACTAACAACTGATGAAGATTTTCATGTTGAAAGTATTGCTTTTACAAGATCTGTGTTTTAGTTCAAGTTCCTCTCCAGCGTTCCTCTCTGCCACTTCAGCTCCTGAGATCTCCGGTGTTTGATTGTGTGTTATGGTGTGAGCAATGGACTGTGAGTCTGAGACGTGTGTTCAGGCTCAGTGTGTGTGTAAGTTACTGTAGTTTCTTAAAGGTGCAGACTGGAGGATTTTACACAGACGGTGCCGATACACCAAACCTGGTGGGAATACAGGAGAGCTTGTTGTGCACACGCAGAAGTGTTTCTGGACACACACCGTAGCTGTGAAACATGGCATCCTTACTGTGATGATGTAGTGTGACACTTTTGATTCCCTCAGTGTGTTTTCTGCATGCTCACACAATATAACTGCTGAGTGTGTGTGTGTGTGTGTGTGTGTGTGTGTGTGTGTGTGTGTGTGTGTGTGTGTGAGAGACAGACTGAGAGATCTTCTCTCGCCGGGCAGAACATATTCTTGATTTACTGACTAGATGACAAATCAAGTTCCAACAAGAAATCTAAAAAAACCTCCAAAACAAAAGCAAGCAATCTGTCAGTGATTCACTTTTTAACAAAAGTTACTTTGGGAACCCCAGATTATATTGTGATTTGTTCACAAAACAGTTCTCAGTGAAGTGCTCCAACCTTATTTACACACATCCACTGGTTCCCAATGCTGGGCTCCAGAAGCTGTGCAGAGACGCATTACAGTGAATCCTGTTGTCAGGAGTTGCTCAAGCATGAAGGATGTCATAAATACAATAGAATATCTAATTAAACAAAATACATCAATACAATAAATCAAGGAAAGGCCCTAATGAAGCGCGCAGTGATGCGACCGCTCGTAGGTTTTCAGGAAGAAAGCTTGGGACAGACTCGACTAAAGCTGATTTTCCAATGTTTACCCCGATTTTGTACAACCAGCAAATTACTACTGGATGCAAGATACTTCTTGCTGAAGGATATACTGTATATATTCACCGTGCTTTAAAGATATATCGGGGCAGTACCATGAAGACAATTAAAAACTAATAAGAGGATGAATTCAATTCTGAATGATAGAAGTAACAAATCCATGAACGCGTTTCTCACTGTCAGAAAGGGGAGAGAATATCACTTACTGTGGAGAACAGATAGAGAGTCAAGATTTGAAGAACAGATGCTCTCTGCGAATTATTACCGAGACCAAGTCCCTCTTTCTTAAGATGTGGAGAGTTCTGAGACGTCCACAGTTATAAGCTCTCTGTGCGGTCCAGGAGGGTGAACTGTGGGCATCAGGTGCAAGTGGAAGATCATTAAGAAGAGGTCGTACTGGGGAAGGGAAATATTGTGCTGATTAATTACACCAGCGAAAGGAAACGCGCATAATTTAAACAATAAAGGACCCAAAACTGAGCCTTGAGGAACACCACAGGAATGACTCCTGGAGGAACATATATAAGGATCTGAGCCAGTCTAAGACAGGACCTGATGGACCGACACAGGTCTGAAGCCAGTCGAGCAAACGCACAACAAGAACGACAGCGATGGGACGTTTCCAGCAGTTAAAGCAGCATCTGATCTTAGAGATGTGGACATGTTTACACCAGCTCTGAGATTCAGCCTCCAGTCAAAAGAAGTCAGGCGTATTTATATCGTGATTGTGCTTTATACAATACAGACGGCTTCAAAGCAGCTTAAGTAGGGTGTCAAGAAGAAGAAGAAGAAGAAGAAGAAGAAGAAGAATCAAATGTTCCAATGCAAACTTTTACTCATAATATAAATCACACAGGTCCATCGAAGACAGGCAGAAGGTTCTCTCTCTCTCTCTCTCTCTCTCTCTCTCTCTCTCTCTCTCTCTCTCTCTCTCTCTCTCTCACTCACTCACACTCTCTCACACACACTCACACACACACACTCACACACACACACACACACACACACACACACACACACACACACACACACACACACACACACACACACACACACACACACACACACACACACACACACACACACACACACACACACACACACAGGGCTTAAAGACATTGGGAAACAGATCAGGGAAACGAGACACAGCTGACGAGACTAACGAGGAAACAGGTGTGACAGATCAACTAATATAGGTTATCGTGGAAACCAATGAGTGTCGGGAAAACAGTACAGAGGAAGACATGTGACTAATGAAAACAAGACTCAGACAGAAACACAACTGTGACATACAACGGGCCAAAGGCACACCTACAGAAGAAGCTGCTCTTCATCACTCCTATAGTGTATGATTGCAGAACAAAATATATAGAACATTTATGGAGCAACAGATTTTGTGTGAAATCAAATCATAAAAGTGGTTTATTTTGTTTAAAACAAATCGTATAAATGTATGAGGTGTCGAGGCGAGCCTAATACCCCTGAGACACACGGGGCAAACCCAGCACTTATTCATACAAACCTTCAGCTAAAATAGTGTTTTTAATGGTGTCTAAGTTAATACTTCTTCAAAACTATCACTTTAGCAAAGTTTGCACTGTTTTCTGTTTATTTTGATAAATGAAAGAATACATTTTTGTTCAATAAATATACTGTCATTAAAATATGTTAATTTAAAAATATATTCTAAAAATACATACAAATTATTTTAAAAAGTAAAGATTCGGAAAGATAATAATAAAGATAATGATTTCATTTGGATTTACAGTAGTAACATTAAAACATATTTTATTATATGATAATGATACAATATTATGGTTTTATTATAAATATGGTGATTATCTCTGAGGTGGACAATCAAAGGAATATAATATTCCCCATCTGACACTAACCATGTCAACATCCAACGACTGCTCCCCTGAGCACGGCTCAAACTCCACAATCCCGTCGCGGACGCCATCCCAGCGGCCGGTGTGGTGAACAAATGAGTCCTACTGAAGAGATGAGTCCGAGCTTAGGACCCCATTAGTATGCCAGTAGTATGCCTGATCTAAATCTGTTCTACGAGTTGCTGTGAATACGGTAAGGCAGTATCAGGGCAGTATAAGCTCAGGTAAAGCTCAGCTAGCACGATCATCGGACAACGTTAGCTGTATGCTATGCTACTATCTAAGCTAACTAAAAAACACACTAACAACGAGAAATGTTTAATTTTACAATCTATAGCTTCGGTTAAATACTAGTTTATGAAACGTATAAGTTATAATACATTAATGACTCGTTATAACGTAGTACAAACATCTTCTATAATAAAGTGATTTTGTATGATTTGTAACCAGGCACTAAAGCGATTACCCATAAAACGTGCTTCGAACCAATCAAAGTTGTGAAGTCAAGTTTCAGGCCTGATCATTGATGACCGTGAGAAGACCAGGGAAGAGTTCAGCTCCTGACAAACAATAATCTGACAAACTCACTGCTGAACTACAACGGGCGGTGACAAATGCCCAGTACATCACTGGTGCTCAACTACCCTCGGTCAAAGACATTTACACAAGCGATGCCCACGAAGGGGAAGGCGCATTATTAAAGACACTCGTCATCCCAGCCATGGACTGTTCACTCTTAATCCATCTGGGAGACGTTATAGGAGCTTTCGATCAGACTCAGGAACAGTTTCTTTCCCTCTGCGGTCAACTTACTGAACGCTAAAGTAAAATGATGAACACTACATCCAGCCTGGACCTTCTTAAAAACTCCAACTCCAACCTGGACCTTCTTAAAAACTCCAACTCCAGCCTGGACCTTCTTAAAAACTCCAACTCCAACCTGGACCTTCTTAAAAACTCCAACTCCAACCTGGACCTTCTTAAAAACTCCAACTCCAGCCTGGACCTTCTTAAAAACTCCAACTCCAGCCTGGACCTTCTTAAAAACTCCAACTTCTTCTTAAAAACTCCAACTCCAGCCTGGACCTTCTTAAAAACTCCAACTCCAACCTGGACCTTCTTAAAAACTCCAACTCCAACCTGGACCTTCTTAAAAACTCCAACTCCAACCTGGACCTTCTTAAAAACTCCAACTCCAGCCTGGACCTTCTTAAAAACTCCAACTCCAACCTTCTTAAAAACTCTAACTCCAACCTGGACCTTCTTAAAAACTCTAACACCAACCTGGACCTTCTTAAAAACTCCAACTCCAGCCTGGACCTTCTTAAAAACTCCAACTCCAACCTTCTTAAAAACTCTAACTCCAACCTGGACCTTCTTAAAAATAAATAATAAAAAAAGGTCTGCATTGTCCATTAACATGCCTCCATTCTGCACACTTACAAATGTCTCTTATTATTCCTCTTTTGCACTTTCTTCTCTACCTCATGATGCCATTGCGCTGATGGGACCGTTTACATTTGCACCTTGTACTGCATTTTGTAATATATTGGTATATATATTTGGTCGTTTTTTAGACAACTGCATAGAGCTGGTCTCTGCCCTGTGTCCTTTATTTTTGCTCTCCTATAATATGTTATTTTATATATATGTTCAGATTTATTAATTTATATATATTTAGTGTTTGCACTTCTGGTCAGATGCTAACTGTGTTTCACTGGCTCTGCACAATGACAATACAGTTGAATCTGAATTATCTCTAAGGTGGACGCCCAAATTAATATTATATTTCCACATCTGAATCTAACCATGCCAACAACTGGAAAAGTCAGACAGTTGTTTATTATCATGTTAATTATAGTAACTTTTACCCCAAATACCATACTTTTACATATGCTTTCGTTATTGAAAAACTGTTGCTTTAATTAGCTTGAACAAAATTAAAAATCATTAATAAGACCTTTGTCTCAAAATATATTCAATAATTTTAACGATTCTCATTTGCTACTTAAATCTACAAAAAAATATTTTTTCAAAACATCACATCAAATATCAGATCAAATTAGCACAGAATCAGCTTTGCTCTGCTGTCTTGAAAAGTGGATGTTTTGGAAAGTGTTGCGAGTGTTTGTGCCATCTAGTGGTTTGGAGGAAAATAAATCCATGGAGCCTTTAGTTATATCTTATTAAACAGGGAAAAACACCATCAGTGGTGAAAATTTGTTAAAGTTTAGGAATCAGAATTTCGATTATAATTTTTACTTAATTTTTACCTCTAAAGCCCCTTATCAGTGTTATCATGTTTTCACTGTCTGACCCGACGGACCGTGTGAAGAAATGAACAACACACCCATTACGCAATCATCATGGACCAGTTAGTAGGTGTTCATACAGAGAGTTTGCTTTGCTGAACTGTTTCCAACTAAACAAACAAACTTTGTTTTGGCCAGATTTCGTTCAAAATGATGTCACGCCAGTTCCTTCTTCAATTTCGCTTGAAGTATATCGGGGCCTAAATCTAACACTAACCCTTCCTGGCCGATAAACACCTCTGCTCGTGGGTGGGCCAAAGTAGCCAGCAGGAGGGCATTATGCACATGTGTCACATGATGATGATGTAATGGAAGTAATGGAAGGACTAACATGTTTCGGGCAGTTTTCTTTAACTCACTTTGGTGAGAACTTTGCTTTATAACTATGCATATCATTTACATGCTATATCATACACTAAAGGAAAGGTCAAATAAAAAAGCATTATTGGTGTAATAATCGCTCCCCGGGCTTTAGACCCGCTGAGGTGATCTAGATATCCGTAAGAACAACATATTTTAAGAATAAAAGATGAGAAAGTATCATGAATTATTTATTTATTTATTGACAAGCAACATGTGCAGATTGCATTCCCTCTCGTAGAGGCGATTATGAGCAACATAGAGCTGAACAAATATAGCATTCCTGTGAAATACATATAAATAAAAAACAGAACAGTCTTTATCAATGGAAAATAACCAAATGTCAAACAACACTTAGTCTTTACTTTATAAATGAAATATAGATGAATCCTACTAAATCTACTGAAGAGCAGTGAGTGAGTTTCTCTTCGTGTTTTGCTTTGAGCGCTCCTGACCTTCCTCTCCTGACAGCCTGACGCTCTGCACATGTTCCACACTGGGATTTTGTGATGTGTTCACCAGAGTTTGTGGCCTTTCAACAAAGTTCAACTGGATCCCATGTCTGGCTAATGCAGGTGTAATTGATTTATTGATCATGAGCTTCCAGCCTACAGTCAATAACCCGCTTCGAGACAGGCGGTCTCCTTCACCAAGCGTACAGTCTGGTTGTGTGAGGTGGGAGGTCAGATTGTTTTATACAGGACGTGTTAAACCGAGATTTCCTCTAGTAACCGCCTCCGCTCTGCAGGCCTCAGAAAAGCCTGGATTTTGAGACTGGATTAATTCAATTCCTCTGATAGGACACAAGAAAACACAACCATAATGCATTTCTTCTCAGGATTTGTGGTGGTTTATGTATGTTTGCAGCAAATATGTCAGAAATAAAAGAAGCACTTTACCATAAGGTCTCATTAGTTAACATTAGTACTGCATTAACTAACAATGAGCAATATATTTAGAGCCAGATTAAATAAATAAATATATTTAGAGCCAGATTTACTAACAGCTCGCTCCAGCACAAACCTTCTTTTGGCGTCATTAAACTACTGTTAGGATTCACTAAAGATACGCAGTGATAAACGAGTGCTGAAAAGGTGAGGACAGGGTTATTTCTGCAGATGATGTTATTGCATATGCATTTGTAGAAGTATCCCTTTCAGATGCAAAATGTATGGGAGGAGAGTATTTAAATGAATCACGCAAGGTTTGCGCTGGTCAGTTTACTGGTATTTGCACCATTATTTACCACCTAAAAAAAGCATGTTTAAAACCAGATGGTAATTTGCTCTGCTCTTGGTAGATTGTGTTGGTCATTATGGAAATAATTTCTAATTCAGAGTATGAGTAGAGTATGAGTAGAGTATTAGTAGACTGTTAGGTTAGGGTTAGGGTTTGGGTTAGTAGAATAAGTTGTCATGTACTTGTAAAGTTACTTATAGTCCGTGGAATGTCTAAAGGGAACCATCAAAATAAGGTCTAACCAAAACTGACATTCGCTCCTCTAGATCCTATTCCTCCTTGATTTCTGAAAGACTTGATTGTCATTATAGGTCCTAGTATGTCCAAACAGCTCTTTAATTAAACAAGCAGTGGTTCATCCTTAAAAAAAAAACGGTCTTGTCAAATATATTATAGAATGATACCCTGGTCAAATTTCAGTCAGTATCTAGAGCCGGTCCCAGCACAGAGACGCTGTTTTAAAAGTTGTAAATTATTTAGTAGCTGTTTGACTCTGGGCTGTCTGTAGTTTTGATCACATTAGATCTCAGCACCGCATTCTACACCGGTGATCACTCAATTCCCTACACATTTAATTTATTGTATAGCGCTTATTGCTAACAATGTACTAGTTTAAGTACAAACAATGAGCTCATTGAAGTAATGATTACCAGTTGTGAACATAATGATTACAATATATGTAAAATATTAGCTTACAGTTAGCTTCATCTGAAGTCCTTGCAGGTGTTACAGGTCTCGTCACAGGTGTTGAAGCAGTGGAAGTCTTTGTGAACTGGAGCTGATGTACATGGGCATCCCGAATTAAACAGAAAAACAAATGGAAAATAATTAGCATAGGTGCTGTTCATCACATTAAGCAAAGATAATCATGTGCATTTGATCTGATATAACTGGAGTACAGGGTTATGAGGTGCATTGCAGTGCTCTCCACTAATACTGGCACCATTGGTAAATATGAACAAAGGAGGCTGTGAAAATAAATCTATATTATTTATCCTTTTGATCTTTAATTAAAAAAATTCACAAAATTGTAACCTATCATTGAAGAAAAAAAATAGAAAGTGGGGGAAAATCTCATTATGAAATAAATGTTTTTCTCTTGTTCACGTTGGCCACAATTATTGCAACATTCTTTTGCCAAGATAGCAGCTCTGATCAGAGACCATTCCTCCGTACAGAATCTCTCCAGATCCTCCATTCCTCCGTACAGAATCTCTCAGATCCTTCATTCCTCCGTACAGAATCTCTCAGATCCTCCATTCCTCCGTACAGAATCTCTCAGATACTTCATTCCTCCGTACAGAATCTCTCAGATCCTTCATTCCTCCGTACAGAATCTCTCCAGATCCTTCATTCCTCCGTACAGAATCTCTCAGATCCTTCATTCCTCCGTACAGAATCTCTCAGATCCTTCATTCCTCCGTACAGAATCCCTCCAGATCCTTCATTCCTCCATACAGAATCTCTCAGATCCTTCATTCCTCCGTACAGAATCTCTCAGATCCTCCATTCCTCCGTACAGAATCTCTCCGGATCCTTCATTCCTCCGTACAGAATCTCTCAGATCCTTCATTCCTCCGTACAGAATCTCTCAGATCCTTCATTCCTCCGTACAGAATCCCTCCAGATCCTTCATTCCTCCATACAGAATCTCTCAGATCCTTCATTCCTCCGTACAGAATCTCTCCAGATCCTTCATTCCTCCGTACAGAATCCCTCCAGATCCTTCATTCCTCCGTACAGAATCTCTCAGATCCTTCATTCCTCCGTACAGAATCTCTCCAGATCCTTCATTCCTCCGTACAGAATCTCTCAGATCCTTCATTCCTCCGTACAGAATCCCTCAGATCCTCCATTCCTCCGTACAGAATCTCTCCGGATCCTTCATTCCTCCGTACAGAATCTCTCAGATCCTTCATTCCTCCGTACAGAATCTCTCAGATCCTTCATTCCTCCGTACAGAATCCCTCCAGATCCTTCATTCCTCCATACAGAATCTCTCAGATCCTTCATTCCTCCGTACAGAATCTCTCCAGATCCTTCATTCCTCCGTACAGAATCCCTCCAGATCCTTCATTCCTCCGTACAGAATCTCTCAGATCCTTCATTCCTCCGTACAGAATCTCTCCAGATCCTTCATTCCTCCGTACAGAATCTCTCAGATCCTTCATTCCTCCGTACAGAATCCCTCAGATCCTTCATTCCTCCGTACAGAATCTCTCCGGATCCTTCAGATTCCCAGCTCCATTTTGGTGCTTCTCCTTGTAACGGTCACCAGCTGGAGTGCCCTTGAGAGCCACCAGAGGGCACTCCACATAAGACTATTATCACTCACAAACTACATTTCCCATAACTCACTGCTCGGACTCATCATCACTTATCACTGATCACATTCACCTGTACCTCATTCACTGATTGTATTCACCTGTGTCACATCATCCTGTTAGTCTCAGTCTATTTATACCATGTTTATTCAGTCACTCACCGTGAAGTCTTGTTAAGTGTTACACTGCATTTCTGAGCGGTTCCCTGGTTTTCTTGTTTCTTGGTTTTTGATATCCTGGATTACTCTCTTGCCTCTGGTCCCTGCCTGCCTGTTTGTTTGTTTTGTTTCTTTCTTTGTTTTGACTGCCTGCCTGTGTATGACCCTAGCCTGTACATTGGATTACGCCTCTGGATTTCCCCAGCCAATAAAGCTGCATTTGGATCTAACCTTCGTGTCTTGGAGCAGTTCGTGACAGAAGACTTCGCCACACCCAGATCCAGCAGCTATGACCTCCAGAAATCCAGCAGTACGGATCTCGCCTGATCTTCCCAGCATGAGCCGGGAGTTCGCTGGACAGATCGCGGCCTTGGCCCTGGATAGCCTCGATCTGTTCCAGTACACCTGGGGGTTTGTTCCTCTCGCTACCTCTTGCTCTCTGGGTGACGAGGCTATTAAGTTGTGTTACCGGCTGGGGGCTAAGGAGGTCGACCCGAGGGAGCTCCCTGATCTCTCCGGTCTGGATTGGAGAGAGGCACTCTCCAGATGTCTGGAGAGCTTCCTTCCGTGGCACGCCATGTCACCGTCTGCACTTCACGCCAGTCCAGCTGAGCCCGCACTTCACGCCGGTCCAGCCGAGCCCGCACTTCACGCCAGTCCAGCCGAGCCCGCACTTCACGCCAGTCCAGCCGAGCCCGCACTTCACGCCAAATCTGCCGAAGCCAAGGCAGTATGCGTCATGCCCGCCGCCCCTGAGACTGAGAGCGTCATGCCCGCCGCACCTGAGACAGCAAGCGACATGCCCGCCAAGCTAGAGCCCTCTTCACCGCTGGTCCCGTCCAGCACAGAGCCCTCTTCACCGCTGGTCCCGTCCAGCACAGAGCCCTCTTCACCGCTGGTCCCGTCCAGCACAGAGCCCTCTTCACCGCTGGTCCCGTCCAGCTCAGAGCCCTCTTCGCCGCTGGTCCCGTCCAGCTCAGAGCCCTCTTCGCCGCTGGTCCTGCCCAGCTCAGAGCCCTCTTCGCCGCTGGTTCCACCAGTTCAGAGCCCTCTTCATCGCTGGTCCTGTCCAGCTCAAAGTCCTCTTCGCCGCTGGTCCTACCCAGCTCAAAGCCCTCGCTGATGCTGGTCCCGTCAAGCTCAGAGCGCGCTGAGCCAGAGCCAGAGCTTCACGTCAGTCCTGCCGAGCCAGAGCCAGAGCTTCACGTCAGTCCTGCCGAGCCAGAGCTTCACGTCAGTCCTGCCGAGCCAGAGCCAGAGCTTGCCGAGCCAGAGCCAGAGCTTCACGTCAGTCCTGCCGAGCCAGAGCCAGAGCTTCACGACAGTCCTGCCGAGCCCGAGCCAGAGTTCCACGTCACGTCCGCCCGTCCAGAGTCTCGTCCCGCTGAGACCGAATCTGATCCTGATCCTGATCCTGATCCTGAGCCTGAGCCTGAGCCTGAGCCTGAGCCTGAATCTGTTCCTCTTTCTACGCCTGTGTCTTCGGACAAGATGGCCGACTCCACGCCTGTGTCTTCGGACAAGATGGCCGACTCCACGCCTGTGTCTTCGGACAAGATGGCCGGCTCCACGCCTGTGTCTTCGGACAAGATGGCCGAATCCACGCCTGTGTCTTCGGACAAGATGGCCGCCGCCGAGCCAGTGTCTCTGGACAAGATGGCCGTCGCCGAGCCAGTGTCTCCGGACAAGATGGCCGCCGCCGAGCCAGTGTCTCCGGACAAGATGGCCGCCGCCGAGCCAGTGTCTCCGGACAAGATGGCCTCCACCGATCCAGTGTCTGTTCAAGTCACGTCTGCCGAGCCAGTGTCTCCGGACAAGATGGCCGCCGCCGTGCCAGTGACTCCAGACAAGATGGTCGCTGCCGATCCAGAGTCTGTTCAAGTCACGTATGCTGAACCAGTGTCTCCGGACAAGATGGCTGCCGCCAAACCAGTGTCTCCAGACAAGATGGCCACCACCGAGCCAGTGTCTCTGGTCAAAATGGCCGCTGCCACGTCGACTGAGCCCTCTGCAGAGATAGCCGCTGACATGCCTGAACCTGAGCCCTCAACAGAGATGGCCGCTGTCACGCTGTCTGTTCCTGAGCCGGTGTCTGTACCTGAGCCGGTGTCTGTTCCTGTCCTTGAGCCGGTGTCTGTTCCTGTCCCTGTGTCTGTTCCTGTTCCTGAGCCGGTGTCTGTTCCTGTGCCATGGCCGCCTGAAGGGTCGTCTCCGCCCTGGCCGCCTGAAGGGTCGTCTCCGCCCTGGCCGCCTGAAGGGTCGTCTCCGCCCTGGCCGCCTGAAGGGCCGCCTGCACAGCCTTCTCCGCCCTGGCCGCCTGCACAGCCTACTCCGCCCTGGTCGCCTGCACAGCCTGCTCCGCCCTGGCCTTCCGCCCGGCCGGAGTCTTCAGGTCCTCTTCCGCTGCACGGGCCTGGCCCTCCATCCCGCCCCCGGGTCCGCCTCCGCTCCACCTCCCTCCTGGACAGTTTTAGGAGCGTCTGGAATCCGCTCCTTAAAGGGGGGGCTATGTAACGGTCACCAGCTGGAGTGCCCTTGAGAGCCACCAGAGGGCACTCCACATAAGACTATTATCACTCACAAACTACATTTCCCATAACTCACTGCTCGGACTCATCATCACTTATCACTGATCACATTCACCTGTACCTCATTCACTGATTGTATTCACCTGTGTCACATCATCCTGTTAGTCTCAGTCTATTTATACCATATTTATTCAGTCACTCACCGCGAAGTCTTGTTAAGTGTTACACTGCATTTCTGAGCGTTTCCCTGGTTTTCTTGTTTCTTGGTTTTTGATATCTTGCCCTGTTCCCTGGATTACTCTCTTGCCTCTGGTCCCTGCCTGCCTGTTTGTTTGTTTTGTTTCTTTCTTTGTTTTGACTGCCTGCCTGTGTATGACCCTAGCCTGTACATTGGATTACGCCTCTGGATTTCCCCAGCCAATAAAGCTGCATTTGGATCTAACCTTCGTGTCTTGGAGCAGTTCGTGACACTCCTCTTCAGTTCACCGCACTCATTTTCTAAAAGGTTTCATTCAGGAACTGGGACGGTCATGGCAGAAGCTTCATTTTGTGCTAAGTGACACATTTTAGTGTTGATTTTGATGTTTGTTTTGGGATCATTGTCCTGATGGAAGATCCAACAATGGCCCATTATAAGATTTCTAGCAGAGGCCATCAGGTTTATATTTTTTATCTGTTGGGATTTTCTAAATATCGATAAATTATTATAAACTATTGCAAAATTACGTTTTTTCCATTAACCGATGTTATGAGACTAAAACGTAATTTTTTCCTTTCACGATAAGTCATTCCAAAAATCATAGCAACAGATGTTGGTAGGTTTACGTATATCACAGCCACCACACTAGCCATTATTTTTGATCGAAGGAGACGTAGGCATATTTTCCAAAATTAATGTCAAGGAAAGACCCTTATACTGGGACCAGCACATATGAGGAGTTTCTGGGAGATTCTCCTCATTTCTGCTTCAAGCTCTTGATAAATTGTAGCATTTCTGTGTTGTTTAGAATCCAGTATTCCTGTGATACTTTTGTCTGTTATGAGTTTAATGAAGAACTCCTTCTCGTCTTCTGTTCAAACATACCGTGCTGTCTTTAAAGAATGATTCGACTTTTGCGCACGTCAGGTGACCTGTTTCCATTGCAGTTTTGTGAAATATAATTTTTTCGAGTTGCCTGAAAAACCACCTCATGCGAGCGTAAAAATCTTTTTTGTGATTTATGGGAGTTTTTGCGAAATTTACGTGTTTCCAATGGGCATGTTTTCAATTCGCAATTTGAAGGGTAATTGAAACACAGCTACTGTGAAGAGAGGAACTGCAACAATGGAGAATATGGGGAAAATAATCAACATTCAAGCAGTAAAACCTGCTCTAGTAGAGCCTGAAACATAATTAAGACTTTGAAAAAGGGCAGTATAGGTCTTCTTTAAAATGAATGTCTAAGACTTTTCACAGTATATGAGGTAGGCAATGACCAGTTAAAGGGTTAGTTCACCCCAAAATGAAATTTCTGTCATCAATTACTTAGCCTCATGATGGTCCAAACCCGTAAGACCCGTAAGAATACTTTTTGTGCACAAAAAAACCTAAAATAATGACTTTATTCAACAATTTCTTCTCTTCAATATTAGTCTCCTACACTGATCACGAAGTAAACACAGCGCAGCGCTTCTAGTTTCTAAGTCAGAATGCTGGCTCATTATTGGCCGACGCTGGTCACGTGTGCACCACAGCGCATGTGTGTGACGCTAACGCAGGAGCAGCCAATAAACAGCATAGGAGACTGGTGCAGACGAGAAGAAATTGTTGAATAAAGCCGTTATTTTTGTTGTTGTTTTTTGCGCACAAAAAGTATTCTCGTTACTTCATAACATTAATGTTGAACCATTGTAGTCACATGGACTATTTTAACAATGTCTTTACTTCCTTTCTGGACCGTTGCAATGACGTTGCTGTCTATGTGGGGTCAGAAACCTCTCGGATTTCATTAAAAATATCTTAGCTTGTGTTCCGAAGATGAACAAAGGTCTTACGGGTTTGGAACGACATGAGGGAGAGTAACTAATGACAGACATTCCATTTTTGAATTAAATTGTAAACTAACCCTTTAACTAATGATTCCCATCTTCACTATAACTACACGACAGCTGGTAGATTTTGGACACTAACCACTATTTTACGCTTGTAGTACAGCATGGATAAACTGAGTTGTTTCCTTCTGCACATGGCCAGGGTTTGATGTTTGTCTCTACAGCAAAGCAACTGCTCATGTCTAAACTTTACCTCTGAATGAGTGTCTTTGCTTCTTCCTCTTGTTTCTTGCAGTCTCAGCACAAATGCATTGTGATCTTTGCGCTGGTGTGCTGCTGTGCTCTCCTGATAGCATTAATATTCTCTGCTGTAGATGTGTGGGGCGATGACGAGGACGGCATCACTGTAGATTCATGTAGCAGAACCTGCCGGTAAGCAAAACTCACCCCTCGGACATTGACTATATCCAATTTTGTTGACAACCAGCTTTTCAACTTCTTGTGACCCACACTTGATATCTGCATTTACACTATACACTTGGTGAAACAACCCGAGGTAGACGAACTGACCCGGAAAAGCTAAGGCCAAAAAACGGCCTGCTTAATTTGTGCCAGAACAAGCAGGATTCAGCAGCTCTGAAATCTGATCCTGTACCTTTGGGGGATCCCCCTTCTCATACACCACTGAAATATATATTTTTTTATGAACTGTGTACATATGTTCAGGAAAATGAAGTATAATAATGACAAATATATAAAAACAATCATTAAGAAGTGGGAAAAAAGCCGCTACAAAGTGATTTGTGCCATGTTTAGTCAATGATTTATTGAGTTTGAGTGCTATTTGCATTTATAACACATTACAAGCAACATATCATATAGAGAATATATATATATATACTTGGATGCACTTCTGTTATGTTGGAAGTGGTTTTCTGAAACTTATGCATGCAAGTCGCTATGGATATTTTCATATTTGAGTCCTCTTTAAATCTTTGCATGCAGAGCCGGCTTTTTCATGTTCTAGCTCGTTAGGATGATTGTTAGGTATTACGCATTATATCTTAAGCGTTATTTCTGTTGTTGGACATCGTTTTATTAAATGCTGTGAGGACTGCTGAGTAGAACTGCTGAGTTACGGAGGGTTAAATGGCCGCTATGCTCATCCGTAAACACCTGCAAACTCCCGCGTGCAAAATGGCTGTGACTATAAACTTCTGACAGACCTTTTGTTGGGCTTAATGCATAATGGCATAGTGTTTTACATGCACAACCGGTCAAAGCACGTCATTAGGATGTGAAAAACACGCATTTGAACTAA
Source organism: Leuciscus leuciscus (assembly GCF_965113295.1). NCBI lineage: Eukaryota > Metazoa > Chordata > Actinopteri > Cypriniformes > Leuciscidae > Leuciscus > Leuciscus leuciscus. The sequence goes on from NC_138746.1 coordinate 37,066,149, forward strand.
TGCAAAACTCAAGATAATCTGCGTCGAGCGCATTACATTTCTATGTTAATTCTGAGAGTATATTCAAAATATGTGCGTATGTTCTGTTACCTTTCCTTGCCCCACTAAATTATGTTTCATTTACTAATTTTCTGGAGGAACACGTTCAAATGATCTATCCAATCAGCACGAGAGGAGGCCTACAGTATATACACTCACGTATGTTCCTTGACAGTTTTCAGCATTTGGTCCCACCCATCTGTCATAATGTCAGAGATCGAACTCTTCCCATCTGATGACGAGTCCCTCCTTTCCCAGGATCCTTCACCACATTCCACTGATGCCAGGAGTCCTCGCGCTCCGCCGGACACTGCAACTGAGTCTCTGGCTCTACCGCATGGACGCCGGCCCATCCATGCCTTTTCCCGAACTCCTAGACGCCGAGGCTTACCCTCACCTCCACCAGCAAGACACCCACCAGTATTTCCAGCGTCCTCCTATGCCTCGGCCCATCCAACAATCCCTGCAATGGACAGTGCTAAGTTTAAGACAAGCGCTAATCAACGCGGATGTCCATTTCTCTAGGAGAATGAATAAAGCTCAATTATATGACCTGTCTGTTTCTCTACAATCAGCTTTCCCTTCTCCAAAATCCACTCCACCCTTCAAGGTCGCTAACAAAGCGAGCAAGAATCGAAGGCCCCTGACTTCCCGTTCACAAAGAACACCGTCTCCTTCCCTCGCAAGACCGGGCCTTCATTGAGTATCAGGGATTCATCAACTCTGGGCTACGCCCCAGATTCTACCACTTCCAGGACTCACTCTCCTCTTCCCTCCGCCCAGCTTCACAGACGCCTTATTTTCCTGCCCTATTTCCCTTTTTCTACCCTCCTTGTTCCTCCCCAGGATCCAGGTGACGACCGAAGCGTGAGGCTGCCTCGGCAAGCGGCCTCAGCCCCGGCCTTTCTTCCTCCTAACACTCTCCCCCAAGCTAGATCTCATTTCACTCTCTCCTCCGGAAAGCTGAAGCCATCCCACCAAACGCTACCGCCTTGGAACCCCCAGCAACAACACAGCACAGATACTCACAGGTACGGATATTGATTTATCTTCCCTATTATTTTTACTCCCTCCTTCTGTTTCAGACTGCCAAATTGACTGTCGTGACTTTTCAGTTACCTCAAAGAATTCAGCCAATAATCCATTATTTAAATTTACTTAATTACTTTCTTTTTCCTAAGTTTCCATCGCCTTTAATCGCTATAGCGAAATCATCTGTGCCGCTTTTCCCATAGGAGATGACAGCTGATTGATTATCTCGCAATAATTGCAGAGCTTGCATTATCTTACGGAGGATCTCACTTTCATACTTAACACAAGCTGTTCTCAGCAAAATGTGCTGTCCACGTAACATTGGAGTGGCTACCAGACAATTTTCAGGTAAAAAACGCTTAATAATCGATCTCTCAGCCCCGCACAATTCCCCGATCACAAGCAGAAACAGCCTTATCTCTCTCACCTAAGGCGGGCATTCCCCCCATTTTCGATAATGAAATTCAGGCCCTGAATGAATGTCTGTAAAAATCCTGATTGGAGCATCCCTATAAATTATTCTACATGATAAAAAGAATGCTTCAGATAGATCGGTATAGGTGATCACATCGGCAGATACTGTTTCCTGTGATCGACGATTGGTGATTGGCTGATTGGAGCACCCTTAATAATTGCCAAACACGTTCCCGGGGCCAAAAATCAAATAGCTTACTCTCTCTCGTTTTGCTTTTCAGAAATTCAGGCTGCTGGCACCAGAGTCGGACCCAACCCCAGCACCTCATTATCCAGAGCTGATATTCCCCTAAACCACCCACTGAAACCCCTTCTTGACACCTCTCTCAACTACATTCTTCAAGCCGTCTCTCCTAGAACCTCACAAACTAACTTGACTGCTTAGAGATGTCCTTTCACCTCACATAAAGCCTGTTTTTTCCACGATTTTTCTCTTCTCATTATTACCTCATTTGTAACTCATCTAAACATCATTAAAACCTCCAAGCTGTCTCCATTAAGGGTAAAGTAAGCAGAATCCAATGTTTTCATAAACTTATTTTTGGTTCACCCTCTCTGAAATAACCAATTCACAAACATCCCCTCTTATCAAAGGCATCCAAAGAACCCAACCCACCCGCTGAGATGCCAGAAAACCCATAACTCTACACATAATCCCCAAATGTATATCGACTCTCCACCTAGACTACAACTCCATCAATACCACTCGCACACCCGATGTAATGCTTATATTGGCTTTTTTCAGTTTTCTCAGATGCTCAGTACTCGCCATCACGTCCAGCATTAACCCAAAAATCCATCCCACAATTACAGATTTATCAGCGCTAGATGGCAAAACCATCTCTTACTTCATTAAAGAAATTAAGACAGACCAAATGAAAAAAGCCATTTCATTTACATTTTCAGTCTCCCATCACCAATTCAGCCGTACCAATCCCTTTTAGCCTTCTTACATTTTAGGAGCTCAGTTTCTCTGGTAAATTTGATCTCCACTGCCTCAGCAGTGATTTCCCCATTTGATGATTCGAGAGCCCTCCCGGACCAGCTATTAACCCCCATCCTGCTAACGGCACACCATCAGCCCTGCGCTCTGGAATATTTTTGTGGAGGTTGTCAGTAACGTTCCAGGCAGCTGTCCCACTTTGGTTTTGCAATTTTTGGGGGAGCTCTATTGATTTAGGCCAAAATACCAAGATCAGAGCCCTCTCCTCGGACAGCACACCTAATGCGCATACTTTTTTTGTTGTAAAAAACAAAAAAACAGATATGCGCATATCTGATTATGATAGGAACTCGTTCAAATGATCTATCCAATCAGCACAAGAAGAGGCCTATATACACATAGCCGACCCACCTATGTTCCTTGACAGTTTTCAGCATTTCTCCACCACCCTGACTCCTCACTCTTGGCTGGTTCCTATCACAGCCAGGGTTACGGAGGGAATTCTCTGAGTTTGGGCGAAAATACAGAGCTCGGAGTTCTCTCAGGCTTACGCATTCTTCTTTTACTGATTATTTGTAAGTGTGAACTTGTTAACTTGCTGGTGTAGTGCCAAATTCCGGTACCCACTGAATTATGTGACACTAGTGTGTGCTGTAGTAACGGTAGGGTTAGGATTCGGCACAGCACCGGATCCATCCCCCTATTTCCTGAAAATCTGTGATCTGAAAATGTATTTTAAATGAAATAATTTTTTCACTTTCACTTATCAAGATCATCCAAAATGTCATTGAAGTCCAGCATTCTCTTTAAATCTGATTCTGTTGCCACAGTTTGAGGACGCTTTGCCTCCTCATGTGTCTCTGGCCCTCCCCTTGCGGGATCCTTGGAGCCAGTTAAGTGTCCACCACACTCACTGCCTCTACTTACGGATACTACGCTTCTGGGTAAGGCGCTAGCGCTCCTCCTCGCTGCCCCTCCGCAGGTATGTTGGTTGTCCCCTTGGCGCCGCTACCACGGAGCCTGGTTAGCACTTCCCAGCCCATCCCGCTGGCTCTTGGTGACAATCAGACTCGGCTACGTGATTCAGTTCACCAGGCATCTTCCCAGGTTCAGCGGCGTCCTATTTACCTCAGTCGCAGGCAAAGATTGTCGAATTGCGGTCCTGCTGGCAGTAGAGCCTGTCCCTCCAGCCAAAATGAAGACAGGGTTTTACAGCCCTTACTTTATTAAACCCTAGAAAGGCAGTGGGTTATGGCCAATCTTGGTTCGGCTAGTCTTAAACTGGGCTCTTCACAAGCTCCTGTTTAAGATGCTTACGCAGAAACATATCTTCACATGCATTCGTCCTCAAGGTTGGTTCGCAGTAATCGACCTGAAGGATGTGTACTTCCACGTCTCAATTCTTCCTCGACACAGACCGTTTCTTCGGTTTGCTTTGAGGGTCAGGAATACCAATACAAGGTCCTCCCCTTTGGGCTGTCCCTGTCTCCCTACTGCTTTCCCAAAGTCACGGTGGCTGCCCTTGCATTCGCATTCTAAACTATCTCGACAACTGGCTCATTCTTGCTCAATCTCAAGATCTGTTGTGCGGACACAAGGACCTGGTGCTCATGAACCTCAGCCATCTAGGGCTTTGGGTCAACTGGTTAAAGATCAAGCTCTCCCCTGTGCAGTGCATCTCTTTTCTCGGTATGGAGTAGGACTCTGTCAACATGACGACACTACTCATGAACAAGCGTGCACAGTCAGTGCTAAACTGCCTGAATACGTTCAGGGGAAAACAGCATTTTCGCACCGTTCGGGTTGATGCGTATGAGCCCACTTCAGCACTGGCTACACGTTGTTGTTACAACAGATGCCTCCAGACTGGGTTGGGGCGCTGTATGCAAAGGGAACGCAGCCTTGGGCCCTGGGTGGGACCTCGACTGCAGTGGCACATCAGCTGCCTTGAGTTGTTTGCGGTGCTGCTCACCCTGCGCTGGTTTCGGCCGTTGCTTCAGGGCAAGCACGTGCTGGTCTGAACAATCCCAACACTATGACAGTTGCGTATATCAGCTGCCAACAGGGCTATACATTCACTTTTTTTGCAAACAGCACTGGTGCTATAGTGGATGAGGGTTTTGTAGCACAGGCCAAACAGTTGTAGCACAAGTAGAGGGGTGGGCGATATGGCAAAAATAACATCATATGATTGTTTTCAGGAAAATTACAATTCATGATTTTATCACGATGCTTTTTCATGTATTTTGCAAGTGACTGAGCAAGACAGCAAAACAAATTTTCCTAGTTTAAAAACAAAACCTTACAAGGTTACAAAATATATAATAAAAAAGAATGGCAGACATTTAGGCCAAATTGGGTGAAGATAAAAATCTTTGTCATTATATTCTATCTTTGTTATTAAAAATAAGAACAAAGATACACAACATAGTATACAAATGAAATAAACAGTGCTTTATTATTTTTTCAGCTACAGGAGATGTGTTTAACAGTAGCATTCAAGAAAGAAATGTAATGAACAATTATAAAAATAAAACGCTATATACACTTCACTGTATAAATTATACACTGATTCGCATTAAAGCTACTGTATTAAAGTTCTTCAGTCAAGAGTAGTGAGTGATTTTCTCTTTTGTTGTTTTATTAACATTAAAGGGATAGTTCACCTAAAATTGAAAGTTCTGTCATCATTTACTCATCCTCAAGTTGTTTTAAGCCTGATGTTTATGTTGAACATAAAAGTTTTTAAAGAATGCGGGTAACCAAACACTTGCTGGTCCTCAATGACTTCTAAAAGTTTTTTTTTTTTTCGTACTATGGAAGTCATTGGGGACCAGGAACTGTTAATACCCACATTCTTCAAAATATCTTCTTTTGAGTTAAGCACAAGAAAGAAATGAATACAGGCTTGGAACAACATGAGAGTGAGTTAATCATGACAAATTATTTTGGGGTGAACTATCCCTTTAAGGACAAGCGAGAGCATGTTTACTAGGTGCTGTCACTTTAAGACCTGCACGCATCTAGAAACAGACATCAGTTAACTCGAATCCGATTTTCTCTCAACTGTTTTCGTTCACTTTAGACATAACCAACTGTGTTTATGTAAACCTCGTGTGTATTTGGCAGTATTAGCACAATCAGACGCGAAAGATAAAGTCCAGTTTGGCGCTGTTTGACAGTGCGCGCGCTTCAGAAAAAGTGCATCATGTTAGAACAGAACGCCAATGAAATGTTTACCCGACAAAGCTTTAAAGCACGAGCATATATAATAATCAACTTTTGTGATTGCGAATAAGTGCAGTGTCCTGTGGATGAGGGAGCACGTCTTAATGGTTGCCTACTGGTTCCTGGTTCTCAGTCCTGATGCTCCTGCATGGCCGGAGAAAGGACCTTGAGAAAGGACCACATGGCACCTGCGTCCTGACTCGGCTTCGCTTTTCAGGACGTGTGCAACACATTTGGTCTGAAGTCATAACTTTGTAAATATTTTAACAAAATGTATCTAGTTCGCCTGTATTTGCTGTTAAAATTGCAGTGTCATTGATGCACCACTAGGGGTGCCAAACGAAATCACAAAAATAATATTAAAGCAGGGCTCAGTAGTTTCGGGATTTCTTCGCTGTATTCTCGCTTTTTGCTCGCAGGTTTTTCTCTAGAGCTCCCCCCACAGCTTCGGAATAGATATTTGACAACACGGTTGTAAAAACTCGTTGGAGATTCTCAGACACCAGAGGCTAGTAGATTAACGACATCAAAGCAGATGGGACATTCTTTAAAACGTCTTCTTCATTCGGGTTCAAACAGCGTGAGGGAGCGCAATAATGACAGCATTTTAGCAGATTTCTTTTGGCCGTAAAGCAACTGTTTACATCGCAAGACCTGATATCACGCGATATCCCGCGATATCGCGGCCCGCCGGCTCAAAGTTGCAAGTGCGTATTTTCAGCTCACGGGCACCAGGGGGGTGCGAAACGACCACCATTCAACCCGAAATAAGTAATATAACCATTCCAATGACGCCGAAGCTGTTCAGTTAAGGTAAAAAAGTTACTTAGAGCACCTTTAATAGAATTTTTGTAGTTGATGTATTTAAAAAAAAAAGCCTGAGACTGTTAGCCGTCCTCATGGCACATAATCCTTCTTCAATTGTATGGTCTTGATTATAAGGGTTTGTAAAGATATGATTTAGAGAGAGTATTGATTTTGAGCTATTTAGTGTTGGACTGAGTGTGGGTCATGTGACCTTTTAAGATATTCTATTACACAGACTCAATATGCAGGCCCTGTAACAGGATAGCAATGTTGATCAAATCTACAGGGTTTAGCAGCAGAAAAGACATTAGCAGAGGCTTCTTCTCATCTGAGGACACTCTCAGTATAAGACAGAAGTTAAGTCCCTCTGGGGCCACTAATGATGCTTTAAGTGTTGGAGTGATGTGGGATCGCACAACTGGGATCGCAGTAAATCTCATTTCCCGAAGTCAATCTGGGACCTTGAACAGCCAACATACTTAACCACTAGACTACCACAACTCTCTTGAGAATTCTGTTTATTCTGTTTTAGCGTCTATTCTCTGCAATTATTTTGCAGTTTGGAAAGATAAAGTGTAAAATTAAGGATGTGACAGCCATGATCATGAGCTTTATATAATTGTGTTTTCATTATGGAGGGTAATCTCTACTTTAGATAAACACTGCACCACTTTATGACTATAACATGTTTCATGTAACCATTGTGTTTTACTCAAATCAGATTTTAATTTAGAGACAATAAAACCGAGGCATTAGTGCCATTTAGGAGAACATGTTGACTTTACAGGGGCTCCACCTTTCCCAGGATCTCCCACTGGATTTTGCCAAATAGGGAATGATGCTACTGATTCCTTCGCTTCTCAAGCCAACATGACCAGGACACTTGCTTAACCTCTTACGACATGGTGTCACATTTTTTGTTGTGTGCAGCATAATACTTAATTCTGTGTAACTGGAACATGTTTTTCACAAACGCGGACACTTACACTGCCATCTGGTGGTGTCAGGAGAAATTTTTTTTTGACATAAATAATTTCAATATGGCGGAGAACATAGGCGACATGTCACGCAGCCACATCAGACCAAAACGTCCACAAGGTAAAAAAATTGAATAACATTTCATTGTTGATTCTTGTTAAGTTATGCACAAGTGTTGTAGCCTATGATTAAAATGGCATGCACATTTGACAAACTTTTGTTACAGTAAAAATTTACTATGCTGCTAAATTTGATGTCCACACATGTGGACATGGGACTTAGCTTCGTTGAAACTGTATAAGAATGTTAGCAAAAAAAGAAAATTTGTAGTTGCACTGAGTTTCGTGACGCACACTGGCTCACTCACTTGAGTGCGCGCGTACACACACACACACACACACACGCACGCACGCACGCACGCACGCACGCTCACTCACTCGCGCGTACACACACACACACACACACACTACTCACTCACGATCGCGCACGCACACACAAACATTCCTAGTTTGGAGAAGTTGAAGTTTTGGAGTGTTACAAAAAAAAAGCAAATTTTCAATTTTGTTTTTCCACATCAATGTTCAGAAGTGGTGATCGGTTGACAGCTCCGCCCCTCTCTTCACCCGAGTGTCCAAGACATGCGGCCAGAGGCCAGATGAAATGACCACAAAGTCGATCATCGACCTCTGGCCTAGGGCGTCCTGGTGCCACGTGCACTGATGAACACCCTTATGCTTGAACATGGTGTTCGTTATGTACAAGCTGTAACTAGCACAGAAGTCCAATAACAGAACACCGCTCGGGTTCAGATCAGGGGGGCCGTTCCTCCCAATCACACCTCTCCAGGTGTCCCTGTCGCTGCCCACGTGGGCGTTGAAGTCCCCTAGTAGAACGACGGAGCACTTTCCAGCACCCCTCCCAGGGACCCCAAGAAGGCCGGGTACTCTACACTGCCGTTTGGCCCATAGGCGCACACGACAGTGAGAGACCTATCCCCGACCCGAAGGCGCAGGGAAGCGACCCTCTCGTTCACCGGGGTAAACTCCAACACATGGCGGCTGAGCTGGGGGGCTATAAGCAAACCCACACCAGCCTGCCGCCTCTCACCATGAGCAACTCCAGAGTGGTGAAGAGTCCATCCTCTCTCGAGGAGTGTGGTTCCAGAGCCCAAGCCGTGCGTGGAGGTGATCCCAACTATCTCTAGTCGGAATCTCTGAACCTCACGCACAATCTCAGGCTCCTTCCCCGCCAGAGAGGTGACGTTCCACGTCCCTAGAGCTAGTTTCCGTGTCCAGGGATCGGGTCGTCGAGGCCCCCGCCTTCGACTGCCGCCCGATCCTCTAAGCATCGGCCCCTTACAGTTCCTTCGGGCTGAGCCCGGCCGGACTCCATGGGGGGTGGCCCGGCCACCAGGCGCTCTCATACGAGCCCAACCCCGGGCCTGGCTCCAGGGTGGGGCCCCGGCTAAATTTTTGGATCCAACTCGCCTGGGCTGAGCTGTGGGTCATGAGCTGTGGGTCATGTATGTATGTTCAGAAGTTATACAAGAGTAACAACGAAAAATGTTCAGGCACAGTGCTCAGGCTGTAAATAAGAGATTTGCACTTTGTTACACAATGGTGTCATGATTGTTTTCTGTGAATACAGACCCAGTGTCCACATACAGTATGTGGACATCATTTTTTTCAAAAAGTGCTTCATGTTCAAAGATAATATCTGGATATTATATGTATTGGTCCCTCCTAACCCCAAAAAGCTAGAAGAAATCTAAAATGCACACCAAACCAAAGCTCGGGTCTGAGGAGGTTAAGGCAGTGCTGGCAAGCCACCATAATACATACAGTTATGTATGTATGAGTGTATTCATTATCAGTGTTCACCCTATTACTGTATTATTGCATTTATTCCCATTAGTGTACAGTAAATGCCGACCTCTGTTGTGTTTGTAGGCCTTCTGTGTCTTGTCATCAAGGTGTTTTGTTTCTCATTGATCTGTGTATTCCATGTCTGTGTGATCTGATTCTGTCTGTTGTAGCCAGATAAAGATTTAATGTGCTGAATCACTGTCAGGATGATAAATAAACACCTGACTTTGTAGTCAATCTAGCAGGTGTTTGAATGAAATTTTGTACACATTAGTGGCAATCATTTATCCACACCTGGTTGTTAAGTCTCACCGTTTCCGTGTCCAAACACCCCTTAAGATCCCAAAAGCAAATAAGCATATACACATATATTGCTACCAAAAAAACAAACATGTTCCTATTAAGTTGGCTACACATTGATTCATATAGCTGTTGAAATAGTATTCTTGAAACAAAGTGGAGGCTTAGACCCGGACACAGTATTATCACAACTTAACAAGCAGATATTAAAGCTCACACCCACATAACCCTGTGCAAAATAAAAGAACAAAAACATCAAGCAAATACTAGCATTTATTGTTGCTAATCTCCACACCTGGGTAAATGGTTACATCTCATAATTAGAGGGAAAGTTATGCAGTGCTAAAATATGCCTTCAGTTGAATGTCGATCCTCTTGTGTTCACAGTGCTGTGCTTGTGGAGAACATTCCAGAAGATCTGTCCATTCCATATAAGGACACAGTTTCACTGGCCGCCGGTCTTCACGAGCTGCTGGATAAAGCAAGGCGATCTGTTGAGATTGTGTCTCCATGGTGGGCACTGAACTCGACCAAGTCCGGATCAAATCCTCCTCAGGCCAAACAGGTGACAGTCAACATACTGCAGTTTCAACACGTTTACTGATTACGTCTAGGAACTCTCCTGGTTATGCAGATGAATGTAGAACGTTGAGTGTATTCCAGAGAGTTTCTCCTAAAGAGAGTTGGATTAGGGAGAGACCTGTGTCTTCTGTCGTCCTCAGGGTCAGATCTTACTCCATAAACTGATGGGTTTGCGGTCTCGGTCAGTCAGTTTGAGGGTGGCCAGTGGACTAACTGATTCCTCAGAGCTCAAGGCACTCACTCGGAGTGGTGAGTATATGAAGTTATTTGACATCCACTGTCTAGCAAAACCATCTTTTAAGACTCTCTGTGTTTGGACCTAAGTGTAAAGAAGCAAAGGCGCAGGAATTCATTAATAACCCTACATGAATAGGAAACACTCTATAATCATTAAATCCGCAAACATGTCCAAATGACATAAAACACTGCAAAGAAACCAAGAGAAATTTCATAGAGCAACAAAGAAACCAATAAAGCACCAAAAGTGAGTGCCTACTGTTTTTAAGAGCACTCCCGGTGTTTCCACATCTCACAGTTCCCAGTGGACCTTCCTTGAGCTTTGTCCTGCTCAGATTCTCCTGGCCCTCATCTACTCAAAGTAGACAAGTGCAAGAACAGGCTTTGAAACCCTAGGAGGGACCACTGGATAATCTGGGAACTAGGACTACTGGGGGTTTGGGAGAAGTACTTGACTTGGTAAAGATAACTGGGGCTCATAGGAGACAGATGGTATGATAGGGGACACTGGAGGTTTTGGCTCTGGAGACTTCACAGAAAATTTCCATGCGTTTCAAAAATAAATACGACCTCACATTGTGTCAATCACGTTTACACACTGCCTCCGAAACCTTCGTCCGAAATAAAAGATTCAGATCTGGTTATTCTCTGCGTTTTTCACATCCGTAGCTCAAGCATTGTGAGAGGTGTTTTGACAATTCAGAGCCACCGTACAAGCGAACGCGAAAATCCAGAATGGCATCTGACATGGTGATCCACTTCGTCTCGCGTCACAAACCACCGTATGACAAACAAAGTGCGGAATATAAAGACTCATCAAACTGATCCTGAAGTAAACTTTGAATCGCTCGGGATTAATCCCGCAGCTCCTTGATAGGGAGGTGGAACTCTCAGGATTGGATGGACCCAATTTTACCTCTATATTTTTCTCTTTTTAAGAGGAGAGAGGACAACAAAATTATCCTCCATTTTGGATTGCTTAGTCAATTTCTTGTACGGTAACTTAAAAATTTTGTAGCCAAATTGGCCGGTGAGTGAAAAAGTTCATTTCAAACCCTGTATGTGATTATTGGGTCTGTTGGGCTTATGTATTCTCCCTAGGGTGCCACTGTACATCTGGCAATCAGGACTACAGATGAAAATTAGCCACTGGCTAACTCTGGCATGTTACAGGCATACTGTTGTTAATATGCATTGTCCTGGTAAATAAATAAAATAATAATAATAATCCAGTAATAAATAAATAAAAAGTCAGTTTTGGGTTTAGCCTGGGTTCTCCCAAGGTTTTTTTTTTCTCCATTAGGTCACCTGATGGAGTTTTAGGACACCATTAGGTCACTTGATGAAGTTTTTCGGTTCCTTGCCACTGTTGCCTTTGGCTTGCTCAGTTGGGGATATTTTGGGGATATTTAATTTAATTTTATCAATCAATAAATTCCTCTTGAAACAAACTTTGTTGTATTATTTTAATTTAATACTGTGAAGCTGCTTTGATACAATCTGTATTGTGAAAAGCGCTATACAAATAAACTTGACTTGACTTGACTTGACTTTAGAATGGGGAAAAAAAGTGAAAATCATTAAAGGATAACTGCGTCTTGTCATGAAATAGTCACACTTGGCGCCCCATACTTTTATCACTTGAGCGCCTTGTGTGAAAAATATTGAGAACGCTTGCCATTGGTTATTCAACGGAGTGACTGTTTGTTCATTGGCCAATCAGGTGCAGACGTGCATTACCTGAACATGACAGCCCTCAGTAGAGGTCGGCTGAACTCCTCCTTCTGGTTGGTGGACCGGACGCACATGTACATCGGCAGTGCCGGCATGGACTGGAGATCGCTCTCTACGGTAAAGAAGAGCGCTATACTCACGTGCAAAGCTATGAATGTCCCTGTGTTTACCTGGATGGCAATAGTCTGGATATTAAAACAATGTAAACTTAAAGGGGTGGTTGATTATGATTTGACTTCTCTAACTTTAGTTAGTGTGTAATGTTGCTGTTTGAGCATAAACAACATCTGCAAAGTTACGACGCTCAAAGTTCAAAGCAAAGGGAGATATTTTCTTTTAAAAAGAAATCGCTTTAGCTTAAGGACTACAACAAACGTCTGGTAGAGACTACACCACATTCCTCCCGGGTAAGTGACATCACTAACCCTATAATTTACATAAACCCCGCCCCTGGAACACGATTTATAGATTATCAAGACAGAATATGCTAATCAACTTTAACATGCTATATAAAAATATCTGTGGGGTATTTTGAGCTAAAACTTCACATACACACTCTGGGGACATCAGAGACTTATTTTACATCTTGTGAAAAGGGCATTTTACCACAGCTTTAAATAATAATCTGTTACAGTAAAAGCCTGAATAAGGCTTTTGTTTAGATGTTGAATATGGTTGAGAACTTGGAACATAACCCTGTTTTGAAGTTTTGTGGCGACCTGTAAAGCTCTGTCCCTGATGAGGAGGGTGGGCTGAATAACAAATAGCAATAATGCATTTCTGTTACATTAAACATTGCAAGTATTGTACTGTACATTTTTTGAATTCACTCCACTTCTACATGTTTCTTTACTAAGTTTATTTAGTCCATTTGGTTATTGTAATGTAACGTGTGTGACGGCATGTTCTTCCTCGTGTTTGGTGTGGAGAGTGAGGTGACGTGTTATTGTTACAGATGAAGGAGTTTGGCATCATCCTTCACGACTGCAGCTGTCTGGTGTTGGACCTGCACCGGATATTCAGCCTTTACTGGCAACTGCAATATAAAGACTTTCTGCCGTCAATATGGTCAAAGAGACTGACCGCACTGTACAACAAAGACAAGGTCCTGGAACTGAGGCTGAACGACACTAAAGCAGAAGCGTACATTTCTGTGAGTCGAGTGAGAGGTGTTTTTCATTTCTAGTGCAAGCCAGAAAGATCCCAGAACACGGAAATGATCCTTCATTTGATTTGCTTCACTGTAATGATGCTTTATTTGTTTGTTAGTGCAGGCACACTACAGTACAGAGCGGGTTAGATATGCAAGATTAATGAGCTCACAGAAAATGAACAAGAAGCGTTTTGTCATCAACATGATGTCCTCAATCAGTCAGGCTTCCAGCTTCACTCGTACTGTGACGTGTGATATATATCAGAGGAGAGAATGATGAAGTATTGCCTCTCTCGTGGTCATGAACACACTGTGAATAAGAACGCCACATGAGAGTTAAAGTCCCCCTGTGGGGAAGATCAAGCTCTTAATGTAGTTTATGTGTCTATGTGGTGTTTTTAATCTGCTTTAAGACAAACCATGTGTAAATTCATAAGTCGACACCATTGCTGAGTATTTCCTCCTTAAAACTGCAGTGAACCAAAGACAGTCTCAAAAACACGCTTTGAAATCGCTGGTGTTTCTGACGTCACAAACTACCTTGTAACCAATCAGATCAACGTGTGATCGTCAACCAGTGGATCTCTGAGCTGAGTGAGTGAGTGGAGGCGGGGCTCATTTGCATATTCATAGAACCACGCATACGGCAAGGGTGTCGAGTTACAGTCAAGATATTTTAAGACATGAATAACTTTTTTTTTTTCACGGAATACAAACGCTTAAATATGTAATTTTGGTGATCAAAGATGAGTTTTAAGGGATAAAATGATTGCCTACAGGGGGACTCGTGTAATGCACGTTTGGTGGCGACTCTTCCTTGAGCTTTAGCCCAGTGTTGATCATAGTTTTCCTGTGCATATTTTTCTAACCTCACTGTATGTAAATAAACTGCAAATATTAGGACTGAATAAAGTCCTACACTGGGTTACGCCAGTGAAAGTGAGAGAGGAGAAAAGCTGCAAAACATAATTCCATTTATGGATTTTTCCCCATCGTTTGTTGTGCTAGAGTTCTCCAGATGTTTTCTGCCCGAAAGACCGGATGAAAGACATCGAGGCCATTAAAAGCGTCATTCAGGAGGCCAAGACGTTTATCTACATCTCCATACCCGACTATTTACCAATGCTCAACCGCAGCAAACCCAAGTGAGTCCTGTTAAACAATGGCGGACCAATAATATACAGTCAAACCAAACATTATTCAGACACCAGATATAATTGTTGATATTATTTTTTACTAGTGTGATCAGGACACTATAGTTCATTTCTGTAAGTGAGGAGAGCAAAATAAAGTAAACTGTGACATATTACACCCAAACACTCTTCATACAGCGACTACCAGTGACATTTATACACATCTGGGAGAAAATGATTGGGACACTTTGAGCTGATCATGTTTTGCTGAAGTGTTTTGTCTTTAATTGCTAATGCTCTTTTTACACACAGACTGAACACAATGAAGCATTGCTTGGTGATTGGTTGAGCTAAACTGGTATTATCTAATTGTGTAGTTAAATTTAACAGCTGACAGATATTCAACATAATTCATGTGTGAGACAGTCTAACAGAAGGACGGACAAAACCAGTCAAATATCAGCTGATATTGTCATCTTTTATTACCATTTTCTAAACTATAGCAAATAAACTGATAATGTGAGAAATGTTGAAGGTGTCTGAATATAGTTTTGGTTTGACTGTAAATCATTGATTTATATGACGCTTGCACAGAAATGGATTCTGTCAGAATACATGGCTGGAATATTCCCATCAGATGAGCTAGTCACAGCACAACCATTCCGGCTAACAGGGAACGTTCTGTCACGGTTCTGTGAAAGTTATAAACAAACGTTGTTCTTTTTCTGAAACGTTTTAGTTGGACCTACATTAACGTTTTTTAAATGTTTGCTTGACATCAAAGACCGGATATGTTCATTACACACTTATAAGAGCCCTCAAAAGAGACACTGGCAAAAGACATGATCCTGGATCAATATTCCTGTCTGAAAATTTAGTCCTAACCTTATCTCTATCCCTAAACCTAACCCTAACCGTAACTTATCCCTAAGATCAGAGGGAATAAGAGGGGAATCACACTGATGTAGAAGCACCTAACCCTGGTTGTAAGACTAAACTTAACATAAACTGTAAACTTGCCTCTCAAATCTGATTGGTCGATTGGAATGTTGTTCCAGGATCATGTTGTACTTCTGAAATCATGTTCACCTGCAATATAATAAGTGATGGCATGTACACTCTATAAAGTAAAATAAAGTACATAATTGTACCTTTAGGGGTACAATGGCTTGTCACTGGGGCTGTACCCACAAGGGTACACTATTGTACCTTAACCTTTAAAAGAAACGGTACATATATGTACCTTGAGGTCCAGTGGGGTACGTTAGTGTAGATTGTACTTTGGGGGACAGAAATGGACTCCTACTTTACCCCTATTTCTGACAGTGTACCATGCAGCAGTTCTTATGTGATCGTGCTTCATTAATACGGGTTCTGTTCATGTTTACTCTGTGTTCGTCTCAGGTACTGGTCACAGATCGACAACATGCTCCGAGAAGCCCTGGTTCTGAAGGGAAGGCTGGAGGTGCGAGTGCTGATAAGCTGCGGGGTCGAGACCGAGCCGCTGACGCGTAACTTCCTGTGGTCTCTGAAAGCGCTGTGTGTGGAGTCGCTCAGATGCTCACTGGAGGCGGTGAGTGTGTGTGTTCAGCACAGTTAACACATTCACATGGCAAAGGCTATTATGAAAGAAGCAGCGAGACTCATTCATCATCATGCCAGTAGGTGGCGACAAGTGGCTGTCATTAAATCAAACAATTCATTCAAAATGCTGATTCATTCATGAACCAAAGAAAGTTCTGAGTACAGACTGAACTGAAAACACGTGCACACTTTTAAAAAAATACGGTAAAAAAAAATGGCCGCTGTGGTTGCAAGAAATTTACCGTAAAAAATATGGTAGCAACATTTTAGGTTTTACAGAGTTACCTTAAATTTACAGTAAATAAACATATTTCATTATCTAAAATAATGTTAAGTTACCAACTTATTTTGAAGTACTAATATCTGATTATTACCATTGTTATAAACTGTCAACCACCAATCACAGTAGAGATGAGAGTCACATGATGAACCAAAGCTCATCACAAACAGCTTTTCCACAAGAGTTAATGCTGATATACAGAAGCTGCACAGTGTCACACACACACACACACACACACACGACATTTTAAAAATGCAATAAAAATTAATTTAACAACATTAAATGTAACATAAACCCTAATGTACATCACTGATTAGAATAAACAATTAAGAAACTTAGTTATTTCAACAAAAATACATTAAATGTGAAGTGTCACGCAGGGAATTGTGGGAATGTTAATTTACGGTTTCAAAAACTACGGTATTGTACTGTAAAATTAAATTCAATTTACTGTTAGATCTATCACAGTTATTCACCATATATGGTACGGAAACTTTCTGTTGACCAATACACAGTTTTTCACATTAGCATTTTTACAGCCTTTTACCGTTAAAATCACAATCATTTTCTACAGTGTTCTGTATTGTTGTTCTCGCAGAAGTTCTTCGTTCCCCGAGAGCAGAGCGATGGACGTCTCTCCAGAATCAACCGCAGCAGATTCATGGTGACCGACAGCTCTGTGTATCTAGGTGAGGACCGCCGCTGATAACGAAGTTAAAAAAAAGTTAAAATTTTGTATTTTTAACTTCACATAATTCTGTATTTTAGAGAGACGCGTTGGCACAATTAACAACAGCCGCGAGTGAAAATTATAATTATTGTTACATTTGCACTTAAGCCTTTGCTCCTAGCAGTTTGGAATTGCCACATTTTCGCGTTATTTACACTTAATTGCCCGACCGAAACAGCTGTACTCACTCAAGCGGTGAAAGCATTATCCGTATATCTGTGTAATTTGCGCGCTGTCGCGGAAGCGTCAGCGGAAGCGTTCAGCTCTCGTGTTCAGCCTCCTCGTGTGAAGACCGACTCGGGAAAAGACCAGCGACTCTACCTGCGCGACTCCACCGAGCAAGGACACCAGAAAGGCACTTAAGTATCTCCTCTTCCCTTTCTCTTCCCTCTACTTACCTTATTGTTCACCTTAATCAACATGTGCTTTCAATACATTCCTGTTATCTCTCGGCACCGTCCTTTCATCACGCGCAATAGGCAGCGCAATACTGCCAATCTGCGTCCCATCCTCACATCCTCACATACTCCTCTCTCTCTTTCCGTGGGTCTATGGAATTGTCAGTCAGCAGTCAATAAAGCTGACTTCATTCCAGCCTTTGCATCTCATTCTACTCTTAGTATCTTGGGGCTGACTGAGACCTGGATTCGTCCAGAAGACTCAGCAACCCCTGCTGCTCTCTCTAGCAATTTCTCCTTCTCCCACTCCCCTCGCCAGTCTGGGAGAGGTGGGGGTACAGGGCTTCTCGTTTCTAACAATTGCAAATACTCCACGCTCTCTTCTCTATGCAACAACAACTCATTTGAATATCATGCTATTACACTTACAACTCCCATTAAAATCCATATTGTAGTCATTTATCGCCCCCCAGGTCAGCTCGGTAACTTTGTAGATGAGCTGGATGTGCTGCTGTCCACTTTCCCTGAGGACGGCACCCCACTTCTAGTCTTCGGTGACTTCAACATTCATCTCGAAAAGCCACATGCAACAGACTTCACCTCTCTCCTAGCCTCTTTCGATCTCAAACGACTCATCACCACAGCTACTCACAAATCAGGCAACCAACTGGACCTGGTTTACACATGCAACTGCACCACAGAAAACATCCTGGTGACACCTCTCCACGTTTCAGATCATTTCCTCATTACTTTCAGTCTACAACTCTCTACCCCTGCACCACCACCAGTCACTTTCAGACGAAACCTGCGCTCACTTTCCCCCTCCCATCTCTCCTCTGCCGTGTCATCCTCTCTTCCCCCACCCTCACAATTCTCATCTCTGGATGTGAATACCGCAACGGACACCTTATGCTCCACTCTAATCTCTTCTCTAGACATTATCTGCCCTCTCTCCTCCAGGCCAGCACGCGCTACTCCCTCTAACCCCTGGTTATCTGAGGTTCTTCGGGAACACCGGACCGAACTCAGGGCAGCGGAGAGGAAATGGCACAAATCAAAAGACGCATCTGACCTGAGTATGTATCAATCTCTCCTCTCCTCCTTTTCTGTTGATGTTCATGCTGCAAAATCTTCATACTTCCACAACAAGATCAACAGCTCCTCCAACACACGATTACTCTTCAAGACATTCAACTCTCTCCTCTGTCCACCTCCACCACCTCCCGCCTCCTCCTTAACTGCTGACGATTTTGCGACCTTCTTCACCAACAAAACAACAGCTATCAGCAGTCAGTTCTCAGCTCCACACACACAGGAACCCAGACCGACCCCTTCCACAGCCAATACCCCTCTGTCCTCCTTTTCTTCGCTAACCGAGGGAGAAGTATCTACACTTCTCCTCTCCAGTCACCCTACCACCTGCCCGCTTGACCCCATCCCCTCACACCTTCTACAAGCCATCTCGCCCACACTTCTACCATCACTCACACACATCATCAACTCATCCCTCCACACTGGCACCTTCCCTACAGCATTCAAGCAGGCTCGGGTTACTCCATTGCTCAAAAAACCAACGCTAAACACATCATTTGTAGAGAATTACAGACCTATCTCTCTCCTACCATTCATTGCGAAGACACTTGAAAGAGCTGTCTTCAACCAACTAACATCCTTCTTGTCTCTAAACAACCAGCTGGATGTCAACCAATCTGGCTTCAAGAATGGACATTCAACTGAGACTGCATTACTGTCAGTCACAGAAGCCCTACGGATCGCAAAAGCTGCTTCCAAATCTTCAGTCCTCATTCTCCTGGATCTGTCTGCTGCCTTCGACACGGTGAATCATCAGATCCTTCTGTCCACCCTCTCATCACTGGGCATCACAGGAACTTCACTCCACTGGTTTGAGTCCTATCTCACAGGTAGGTCCTTCAAGGTCGCATGGAGAGGTGAGGTATCCAGAGCACATCAGCTGACCACAGGGGTTCCCCAGGGTTCAGTTCTTGGTCCCCTCCTCTTCTCCATCTACACCACATCACTGGGACACATCATACAGGCACACGGTTTTTCCTACCACTGCTATGCTGATGACACACAGCTCTTCCTCTCCTTTCAACCAGATGATCCCACAGTAGCTGCACGGGTCTCAAGCTGTCTGGCGGACATCTCCACATGGATGAAGGAACATCAGCTGCAGCTCAACCTGGCAAAGACTGAGCTTCTCGTCCTCCCTGCCAATCCATCTCTACAGCACGACTTCACCATCCAGCTAGAGTCATCATTAATCAGCCCATCAAGATCGGTCAGAAATCTTGGAGTAACGTTTGATGACCAGCTGACCTTCACAGATCACATTTCAAAGACAGCTCGATCATGCAGGTTTGCACTGCACAACATCAGGAAGATCAGGCCTTTCCTAACTGAGCATGCAACACAACTTATCGTCCAGGCCCTGGTCATCTCTAGGCTTGACTACTGCAATGCCCTTCTGGCTGGACTCCCAGCATGTGCGACCAAACCCCTACAGATGATCCAGAATGCTGCAGCTCGTCTTGTCTTCAACGAGCCCAAGAGGGCCCACGTCACTCCTCTGTTCATCTCTCTGCACTGGCTACCTCTAGCTGCTCGCATCAAGTTCAAGGCACTGACGCTTGCTTACAGAACTATCACAGGCTCAGCTCCCTCCTACTTTCACTCACTCCTACGAGTCTGCATCCCTACCAGACACCTACGATTGGTCAACGAGCGACGTCTCGTGGTTCCATCACAGAAAGCCACAAAATCACTTTCCAGAACATTCTCATTCACAGTTCCATGCTGGTGGAACGCTCTCCCCACCCTCATCCGGAATGCAGAATCCCTGACAACATTCAAAAAACAGCTGAAAACCAATCTCTTCCGTGAGCACTTAACCTTATATAAAAAAAAAATATAAAAATAAAAAAAAATTCCTTTCCCTTTGTAACATCACTTATCAGGCTTATGCTACTCTGAATAATACCTGAACTTCGTATTTTGAGCACTTCCTGCGTTGTTGTTGCTTTTGCCTCTTTATGATGACTCGCTGAATTTAGTCCTAATTTGTAAGTCGCTTTGGATAAAGGCGTCTGCTAAATGACTAAATGTAAATGTAAATGTAAATGTAACGACATGTTCACTGAGAAACAGGGGAAGGTGTGTAAGGGCTTCTTCTCCTAATCCCTGTTTCTCGGCCCTAGGGAACTTAAACTGGGTGGGGAAGGAGATCGGCTTCAGCGCTGGTGTCGGTGTGGTGATCCGGCAGGGTCTCACCGGGAACGTCACTGTGGTGGAGCGGATGAAAGCTGTGTTTGAGCGAGACTGGCATTCCCACTACAGTAAAGCCCTGGATCCAGACGAGGTCCCAGTATGCAGCACACACACAGTTAAAGACAACACCAGCGTCTGAAACACACACACACTATAAACTCGTCAATGCGTATCGGCTGTTTCTTTTGCACTTTGAGTTCACACAGCATTCAGCAAAGCCAGGCATTCATGCGCTCTGATCATGTTTTGTACAGTTATATGTGTTTTGCTACTGTTTGCCCATTCTCTCCCCGATGTGTGAAGATGTTAGCGATGCGATCAGACTCACAGCTGCTATCTCTGTCCTCCGCCACTCGATGTGGGTCTGTCGTGTTCTCCAGAGAGACTGATGGATGGAGTGAGGGAATGAAAGGGAAGTTCTTGTGAAAACCCCATTATAAGCGCCAGACGCTCGGCTGGACACACACACACACACACACACACATCTTAACGCCACATGGAAACAGGGCCTTTGCTTTGAGATGTTTGCCTCTGCGTAAGTGTTGCACTGAGACTTTTAATCTAAAAATCGTTTCTACCTTTAACTATTAAACGATGTTTGTCAGTCTGACTCTCTTTGTAACATACAAACTCTACTATGCATTATCAAGCACTGTATTTGACATTATTACATTTTTAAATGCAGGTTTACAAGATCTTTCTACAGATTTTCATATTTCATCTTGTTTTTAGCAGTTTGAGAGTATGTACGATACATTTAAAGTCAAATATTATCAGAGCTTTATTCTAATTTTCGCACGCATGTTGATATATATGCTGGTAAATTAGCAGTCGATTTATTTGTACTTTGTATTTTAAAAACATCAGGACTGTCCTTCAGTGAACATGTATTTTCTGTATATTTTGTGTTAGAAATAATAAAAGGAACTTATTATTTCACTTATACATGAACTGGAATCACATTTTATTCTAGACTCTGTACTTGTACTCGAGTGCCTGATTGGTTTCCTTCGTCCAGCACTGATTAAAGCAGGGCTCAGTAGTTTCGGGATTTCTTCGCTGTATTCTCGCTTTTTGCTCGCAGGTTTCTCTCTAGAGCTCCCCCCACAGCTTCGAAATAGATATTTGACAACACTGTCGAAAAACTCGTTGACTCGTTCGACACCAGAGCATAGGCGGAGTTTGACATTCGAGCCAGGGGGGGGCAAAAAAAAAAAAGATCATTGTAGCAGCTGGGACCTATAGAAGCTTGTTTCCGCCACTGAATAATAAATAAATAATAATAATTGCGACCCCTATAAAGTGGCAAAATGGGAGATATAAAGTCAGAATTGCGTGATATAAAGTCGCAATTGGGAGATATAAAGTCAGAATTGCGTGATATAAAGTCGCAATTGCGTGTTATAAAGTCAGAATTGTGAGATATAAACTATTCTGAGGTAAAAAAAAAAAAAAAAAATCCGTCTTTTTCCCCTTAGAATTGGACTTTTTATCTCACAATTGCAACATCTCTCAATTCTGACTTTATTTCTCAGAGATATAAAGTCAGAATTGCGTGTTATAAAGTCAGAATTGCGTGTTAAAGTCAGAATTGCGTGATAGTCGCAATTGCGAGAAAAAAAGTCAGAATTCTGACTTTATAACACGCAATTGCGACTTTATTTCACGCAATTCTGACTTTAT
The DNA here is from genome assembly GCF_965113295.1 of Leuciscus leuciscus. Taxonomy (NCBI): domain Eukaryota; kingdom Metazoa; phylum Chordata; class Actinopteri; order Cypriniformes; family Leuciscidae; genus Leuciscus; species Leuciscus leuciscus. Next base: position 37,088,617 of record NC_138746.1, read on the forward strand.
ATCTCTGAGAAATAAAGTCAGAATTGCGAGATGTCGCAATTGTGAGATAAAAAGTAGCAATTATCTTTTAAAATGTTTTATTTTGTGGCGGAAACAAGCTTCCATAGGGTCCTGCATGGCCTATCAATTGGGGAACTTGTATGGACAAAACAAACATGCTAAATAAACACATTTATTTTTAACCCAAGAAAAAACAGTACAACAATACAATCATATTTGTAAACAGGACTTCGCCCCTTGACACAATTAGGATCATCTTCGTTCGGACACAATTAGGATCAATGAAATGTGGACCACTTTTGCACTGTTAAAATATTATCTTCAACCAAAACGAAAAGATTTTTAAGGTTTTTCTTTCCTTTTTTCAAAACACATTGTGGCAATGAGAGTGATTAAAAAACAAGTTATATTTCGCATTTTGTTGTACTTCATGAAACATTTAAAACATTTTGAGAGGGAAAAATGAACACAATAGGCCCTACTCTCCACTTTTGAAACATATTGATCGAACAGCATATTGAAAGCAGTGTGTTGAGTTTCTCCAGCTTAAGCAGTTATTTGGCAGAGAAATAAAACTTACAGACCTAGACATTGTCCAGACTAGTGCAACAATAATTTTCGTTTTTTGCGTCCTGCATATGCGTCGATAATGGTCTCAGGTGAGAGCATACCGTGAGAGCTTGGCCGTAATGTCGCTTTCGATGTTAAGTCACATGACCCAGAGCCCCGAATTTTTTTTTTTTTTTTTACTAAAGCAGTAGGCCTATATGAAATCAGATGTGTTACCTACCACCATTTAGTTGTTTTGTGTTTTTTAAAATATTTATAATATATCTTTTTTTTTTAAACAATGCAAATTTTTTTTTTTATATATATATCTTTTTTTTTAATGCAATTACCCGTTTCACCAGGGGGGGGCAATGCTCCCCCTGCCCCCCGCAAACTCCGCGCCTGCACCAGAGGCTAGTAGATCAACGACATCAAAGCAGATGGGACATTCTTTAAAATGTCTTCTTCATTCGGGTTCAAACAGCGTGAGGGAGCGCAATAATGACCTGATATCACGCAATACTTCCTGACGCGGCGGCCCGCCGGCTCAAAGTTGCAAGTGCGTATTTTCCGCTCACGGGCACCAGGGGGGTGCGAAACGACCACCATTCAACCCGAAATAAGTAATAACCATTCCAATGACTCCGAAGCTGTTCAGTTAAGGTAAAAAAAGTTACTTAGAGCACCTTTAAAGAAACGTGATGAAACATCATGATTCAAGAACCGTTAGCGCTGGTCTTTTCTTCTCTATTGTGATGACAACAAATGTGGGCGGGGCTTGATTGTGTCTGTGGGGAATTGATTGGATGATTGAATGGTTATGGTTTTCTATTGGCTGATCTCATGTGAGTGACAGGTTGCCCCGCCCACATCATCAGAGAAGAGATGCTGCAAGAGGAAGTTATTCTGATTCAAGATTATTAAAACAATAATGATGTGCACCGATCAATCATTTATAGCGAACGCTGCAATATTCCATAAATAACAAGAGCTGTCCGTTTTGATGTCATGGTCCCTTTAAATGTCCACTCGAGGCTTCTTCCTCCTCCGGCTCAGAGGCGGCAGTGCAGCTCTATAATCTCCGAAGAAGAGAAGAAGAAGAGGAAGAAGAAAAAGAAGAAGCAGTGACGCCATCAGTTGCTATGGTCGCAGATTATGTTGCACATTACATCCGGGGTGCTCGCGTTAGTGTGTAACACGTCTTTAACACACTCCTGACAGGAGCGCAGTGGTGTGTGTGTGTGTGTGTGTGTGGAGATGTGAGCGCGATGGCCGAGGACAGTGAGTGGGTGCCGGAGAGCGTCGCGGGGTTCCTGGGCAGCCCAGACTGGCTCATCCCGCTAGCGGCCTTCATGGAGGACCACTGCTCAGGTGTGTGTGTGTGTGTGTGTGTGTGTGTGTGTGTGTTCATGGAGGACCACTGCTCAGGTGTGTGTGTGTGTGTGTGTGTGTGTGTGTGTGTGTGTGTGTGTGTGTGTGTGTGTGTGTGTGTGTGTGTGTTCATGGAGGACCACTGCTCAGGTGTGTGTGTGTGTGTGTGTGTGTGTGTGTGTGTGTTCGTGTTCATGGAGGACCACTGCTCAGGTGTGTGTGTGTGTGTGTGTGTGTGTGTGTGTGTGTGTGTGTGTGTGTGTGTGTGTGTGTGTGTGTGTGTGTGTGTGTGTGTGTGTGTGTGTGTGTGTGTGTGTGTGTGTGTGTGTGTGTGTGTGTGTGTGTTCATGTTTTTCTATCCCGGTGGGGACTTCAACCTGAATGCACACAGACTCATGGGGACTCGTGTCACAGTGGGGACCTAAATAGAGGTCCCCATGGGTAAACAAGCTTATAAATCATACAGAATGAGTTTTTTTTGGGAAATGTAAAAATGCAGAAAGTTGTGTGTGATGGGTAGGTTTAGAGGTAAGGTTAGTGTAAGGAGATAGAATATACAGTTTGTACAGTATAAAAAGCATTAAGTCTATGGAGAGTCCCCACAAAGATAGTAAACCAGCCGGAGAGCGTCGCGGGGTTCCTGGGCAGCCCAGACTGGCTCATCCCGCTAGCGGCCTTCATGGAGGACCACTGCTCAGGTGTGTGTGTGTGTGTGTGTGTGTGTGTGTTCATGGAGGACCACTGCTCAGGTGTGTGTGTGTGTGTGTGTGTGTGTGTGTGTGTGTGTGTGTGTGTGTGTGTGTGTGTGTGTGTGTGTGTGTGTGTGTGTGTTCATGGAGGACCACTGCTCAGGTGTGTGTGTGTGTGTGTGTGTGTGTGTGTGTGTGTGTGTGTGTGTGTGTGTGTGTGTGTGTGTGTGTGTGTGTGTGTTCATGGAGGACCACTGCTCGTGTGTGTGTGTGTGTGTGTGTGTGTGTGTTCATGGAGGACCACTGCTCAGGTGTGTGTGTGTGTGTGTGTGTGTGTGTGTGTGTGTGTGTGTGTGTGTGTGTGTGTGTTCATGGAGGACCACTGCTCAGGTGTGTGTGTGTGTGTGTGTGTGTGTGTGTGTGTGTGTTCATGGAGGACCACTGCTCAGGTGTGTGTGTGTGTGTGTGTGTGTGTGTGTGTGTGTGTGTGTGTGTGTGTGTGTTCATGGAGGACCACTGCTCAGGTGTGTGTGTGTGTGTGTGTGTGTGTGTGTGTGTGTGTGTGTGTGTGTGTGTGTGTGTGTGTGTGTGTGTGTGTGTGTGTGTGTGTGTGTGTGTGTGTGTGTGTGTGTGTTCATGGAGGACCACTGCTCAGGTGTGTGTGTGTGTGTGTGTGTGTGTTCATGGAGGACCACTGCTCAGGTGTGTGTGTGTTCATGGAGAACAACTGTTAAGGTAAGAACACACTGTCACTGAGTCTCCTCTATAACACAGGTGTGTGTGTGTGTGTGTGTGTGTGTGTGTGTGTGTGTGTGTGTGTGTGTGTTTCAGTGTTCGACGATGAGGACGAGAATAAGCTGAGCTACACAGAGGTCCATCAGCAGTACAAGCATCTGGTGAGCACGAGCATCATGAACATCACATACACTCATCAGACGCTGTGAGTGATTGACAGCTGCTGCTGTGATTGACAGGTGGAGCGGCTGCTGGAGAACTACATGCAGGAGGTGGGCATCAGTGAGCAGCAGTTCCTGCGCGCGTGCTCGTCCTTCACCGGCTCCAAAGATCTACAGGTGAGAGACGACAAGAGTCGCATCACATCATCATCATCATCATCACATCCCCACATCATCATCACATCCCCACATCATCATCACATCATCATCACATCCCCACATCATCATCATCACATCATCATCACATCATCATCACATCACATCACATCATCATCACATCATCATCACATCACATCATCACCACATCACATCACATCACATCATCATATCATCATCACCTCATCACATCACATCACATCATCATATCATCATCACCACATCATATCATCATCACATCATCATCACATCACATCATCACATCATCACATCATCACATCATCATCACATCATCATCACATCATCATCACATCATCATCACCATCACATCATCATCACATCACATCATCATCACATCCCCACATCATCATCACATCATCATCATCATCATCATCACATCACATCATCACATCATCATCACATCTCCACATCTCATCACATCACATCATCATCATCATCACATCACATCACATCATCATATCATCATCACCACATTACATCACCACATCACATCACATCACATCATCATATCATCACCACATCACATCATCATCACATCATCATCACATCATCATCATCACATCATCATCACATCATCATCACATCAGCACCATCACATCACATCACATCATCATCACATCACATCACATCATCATCACATCCCCACATCATCACATCATCATCACATCTCATCACATCACATCATCATCATCATCACATCATCATCATCATCATCACATCATCATCACATCACATCACATCACATCATCATCATCACCACATCACATCATCATCACATCTCCACATCATCATCACATCTCCACATCATCATCATCACATCATCATCACATCTCCATATCATCATCACATCTCATCACATCATCATCATCATCATCACATCACATCATCATCATCATCATCATCACATCATCATCACATCCCCACATCATCACCACATCACATCACATCACATCATCATCACATCACATCATCATCACATCACATCATCATCACATCCCCACATCATCACATCACATCATCATCACATCTCCACATCATCATCACATCTCATCACATCACATCATCATCATCATTATCATCACATCACATCACATCATCATCGCATCACCATCATCACATCACATCACCTCACCATCACATCACAACATCATCATCACATCACCATATCCCCACATCATCATCACATCTCATCACATCACATCATCATATCACATCACATCATCATCACATCTCATCACATCACATCACATCATCATCACATCATCATATCCCCACATCATCATCACATCTCATCACATCACATCATCATCACATCATCATATCCCAACATCATCATCACATCTCATCACATCACATCATCATCACATCCCCACATCATCATCACATCATCATCACATCATCACATCACATCATCATCACATCACCATCACATCACATCACATCATCATCATCATCATCATCATCATCATCACATCTCATCTCATCACATCTCATCTCATCACATCACATCATCATCACATCATCATATCCCCACATCATCATCACATCTCATCACATCACATCATCATCACATCATCATATCCCCACATCATCATCACATCTCATCACATCACATCATCATATCCCCACATCATCATCACATCTCATCACATCACATCATCATCACATCTCATCACATCTCATCATATCCCCACATCATCATCACATCACATCACATCTCATCACATCTCATCACATCACATCATCATATCCCAACATCATCATCACATCTCATCACATCACATCATCATCACATCTCATCATATCCCCACATCATCATCACATCTCATCACATCACATCACATCATCATCACATCTCATCACATCTCATCACATCTCATCATCATATCACCATATCCCCACATCATCATCACATCTCATCACATTACATCATCATATCCCCACATCATCATCACATCTCATCACATCATCATCACATCTCATCACATCACATCATCATCACATCATCATATCCCCACATCATCATCACATCTCATCACATCATCATATCCCAACATCATCACATCTCATCACATCACATCATCATCACATCCCCACATCATCATCACATCACATCATCATCACATCATCATATCCCCACATCATCATCACATCATCATCACATCATCACATCTCATCACATCTCATCATATCCCCACATCATCATCACATCTCATCACATCACATCATCATCACATCTCATCACATCTCATCATATCCCCACATCATCATCACATCTCATCACATCACATCACATCATCATCACATCTCATCACATCTCATCACATCACATCATCATCACATCATCATATCCCAACATCATCATCACATCTCATCACATCATATCCCAACATCATCATCACATCTCATCACATCACATCACATCATCATCACATCTCATCACATCACATCACATCATCATCTCATCATCATATCCCCACATCATCATCACATCTCATCACATCACATCATCATCACATCTCATCACATCTCATCATATCCCCACATCATCATCACATCTCATCACATCACATCACATCATCATCACATCTCATCACATCTCATCACATCTCATCACATCATCATCACATCATCATATCCCAACATCATCATCACATCTCATCACATCACATCATATCCCAACATCATCATCACATCTCATCACATCACATCACATCATCATCACATAATCATCACATCCCCACATCATCATCACATCACATCATCATCACATCCCCACATCATCATCACATCACAACATCATCACATCACATCATCACATCTCCACATCATCATCATCATCACATCATCATATCCCAACATCATCATCACATCTCATCACATCACATCATATCCCAACATCATCATCACATCTCATCACATCACATCACATCATCATCACATAATCATCACATCCCCACATCATCATCACATCACATCATCATCACATCCCCACATCATCATCACATCACAACATCATCACATCACATCCCCACATCACATCACATCATCATCACATCTCCACATCATCATCACATCATCATCACATCATCACATCACAACATCATCACATCACATCATCATCACATCATCACATCATCATCACATCTCCACATCATCATCACATCTCATCACATCACCATCATCACATCACATCATCATCTCATCACATCACATCATCATCACAACATCATCATCACATCTCATCACATCACATCATCATCATCACATCTCATCACATCACATCACCATCACATCATCATCACATCCCCACATCATCATCACATCCCCACATCTTCATCATATCACATCATCATCACATCCCCACATCATCATCACATCATCACATCACATCATCATCACATCATCATCACATCTCCACATCATCATCACATCTCATCACATCATCATCACATCACATCATCATCACATCACATCACATCATCATCACATCACCATATCCCCACATCATCATCACATCATCATATCCCCACATCATCATCACATCATCATATCCCCACATCATCATCACATCTCATCACATCACATCACATCATCATCACATCTCATCACATCTCATCACATCACATCACATCATCATATCCCCACATCATCATTACATCTCATCACATCACATCACATCACATCATCATCACATCATCATATCCCAACATCATCATCATCATCTCATCACATCACATCATCATCACATCATCATCACATCACATCACATCATCATCACATCTCATCACATCTCATCACATCACATCACATCACATCATCATCACATCATCATATCCCAACATCATCATCACATCTCATCACATCACATCATATCCCAACATCATCATCACATCTCATCACATCACATCACATCACATCATCATCACATAATCATCACATCCCCACATCATCATCACATCCCCACATCATCACATCACAACATCATCACATCACATCATCATCACATCATCACATCTCCACATCATCATCATCATCACATCATCATATCCCAACATCATCATCACATCTCATCACATCACATCATATCCCAACATCATCATCACATCTCATCACATCACATCATCATCACATAATCATCACATCCCCACATCATCATCACATCACATCATCATCACATCATCATATCATCATCACATCACAACATCATCACATCACATCCCCACATCACATCACATCATCATCACATCTCCACATCATCATCACATCACATCATCATCACATCATCACATCACAACATCATCACATCACAACATCATCACATCACATCATCATCACATCATCACATCATCACATCTCCACATCATCATCACATCTCATCACATCACCATCATCACATCATCATCTCATCACATCACATCATCATCACAACATCATCATCACATCTCATCACATCACATCATCATCATCACATCTCATCACATCACATCCCCACATCATCATCACATCCCCACATCATCATCACATCCCCACATCATCATCATATCACATCATCATCACATCACATCATCATCACATCATCATCACATCTCCACATCATCATCACATCTCATCACATCACATCACATCATCACATCACATCACATCATCATCACATCACCATATCCCCACATCATCATCACATCACATCATCATCACATCATCATCACATCTCCACATCATCATCACATCTCATCACATCACATCACCATCACCATCACATCACATCACATCACATCACATCATCACATCACATCATCATCACATCACCATATCCCCACATCATCATCACATCATCATATCCCCACATCATCATCACATCATCATATCCCCACATCATCATCACATCATCATATCCCCACATCATCATCACATCATCACATCTCATCACATCACATCACATCATCATCACATCTCATCACATCTCATCACATCACATCACATCACATCATCATCACATCATCATATCCCCACATCATCATTACATCTCATCTCATCACATCACATCACATCATCATCACATCATCATATCCCAACATCATCATCACATCTCATCACATCACATCATCATCACATCATCATCACATCATCATATCCCCACATCATCATCACATCACATCATCATCACATCATCATATCCCCACATCATCATCACATCACATCATCATCACATCATCATATCCCCACATCATCATCATCACATCACATCATCATCACATCATCATATCCCCACATCATCATCATCACATCACATCATCATCACATCATCATATCCCCACATCATCATCACATCTCATCACATCACATCACATCATCATATCCCCACATCATCATCACATCTCATCACATGTCAAGTCAAGTCAAGTCATCTTCATTTATATAGCGCTTTTAACAATGTAGATTGTCTCAAAGCAGCTTTACAGAGATAAGCGTATAATTTAAGGTAACAGAGATTGTTTCGGCTTTACAGCAGAGTTAAGTTATTTCCATCTAAAGTTAGTTTTAATTGATTTGCTTCCGTCGCAACGATCATTTGTTTTTAAATTAGGGGCCGCTAAGACGACACCATTCCCTCTACACAGACTTTAAACGCGAACCTGTGAGAAACGCTGATGGCGTTCACATGCGCATTTAGAATGGGTTCTATAGTTATGTGCGTTTGAATATACGCAGGTTTGGAATTCCCTACAAGCCAAGCCTAAACAAAATACTTGTCTTTCCTTATAAATTTTGATAAGGAATTTTATTTTATTTGTTGCTTTGGGGTAGGACCGCGTGACGAATTTTCCCGACAACGCCTTATCTGTAGAGTGGTAGTGGGATCCTCCATAGGGAGAGACTAGTTGGCACTTCAGCACTGCGTTGTCATCGGTCCAGGCGAAGGTCCTTCGTCAGATCTGGATACGGCCTGGATCCGGCAGGCTGCAGGAAAAACCTTGGGATAAACACAGACACTAAAATTAGCGTAGATGCCATTCTTCTCATGATGTAACGAGTACATCAGGATTTTTGGGAAGTGTTCCCGGTTCCGGCTGACCTACTATATGCAGCCTAACATTAAATTATAGAAGTCTATAATGTATTATGTGAAAGCTAGGTCAAAGAGATGTGTCTTTAATCTGGCTTTGAACTGACAGAGTGTGTCTGCTACATCACATCACATCATCATCACATCTCATCTCATCACATCTCATCACATCACATCATCATCACATCATCATCACATCCCCACATCATCATCACATCACATCATCATCACATCATCGTATCCCCACATCATCATCACATCATCATCATCACATCATCACATCATCACCACCATCATCACATCACCATCATCATCATCATCACATCATCATCATCATCATCATCATCACATCATCATCACATCTCATCATCATCACATCTCATCATCATCTCATCACATCACATCACATCACATCATCATATCCCCACATCATCATCACATCTCATCACATCACATCATCATCACATCTCATCACATCATCATCACATCTCATCACATCACATCATCATCACATCTCATCACATCACGGGCCTGTGCCATGAAGCCGGTTTAGGTGGCTAGCCAGCTATGTTTCAGTTTAGTTTCCGCCAACCCTGGGTTTTAGGTACTATGAAAGTAGCTTGGCTTTAATCGGTGTTCGTTGCCATGGTATCTTACGCTGCACGGCTAACCTGCTCCGGGGCAGGTTATGTTCTGGATTCAAGATCTCAGACTGAAGTTTGACCAATCAGCTGAGAGCAAAGAAACATATAGGTGACGTAACTTATTCCCAGTGTCTGTTACAATGACTTCACCTTTTCTTCCAAATCCTGTGGACATCTCAGCGCAAATTGTTTGACGAGCACTTGTAGAGAAAGAGTTTTTAGCCAGACAAAATCCCCTTGCCTTTCCTGATAGTTACTTGTATGAAAGATACAGATTTTCCGCGGAAGGAATGTCTTATCTTTGCGAACTTCTTGAGCCGCACATAAAGAATTTAACACGTCGAATTCATGCACTTACTGTACCGCAAATGGTATTGCGTTGCGTTTTTTTGCAAGTGGTACATACTTGCACGGTGGGTGACGCACAGAAGCTATAGGGGAAAACACGGTTTGTCGAACAATTCGTAAGGTGGTCCTCGCTCTGCAGGAGTACATGAATAGTTTCATTAATAGTGTTCCCCGGACATTTATCGGCCATGTCCATAAAAGAGAGCTTTTATAAAATTGCCGGTAAGATATATTGATAGGGTGACATCACATGAACACATTTTTTTATTTAAAAAAAAAAAAGCAAATTGCACAAATGTACTATACAATATAATACATGTTAAGAATTATTTTAAATCTTTATTATTATTCTGTTAATCTTATGATAGGATTCCCTAGCTTTCTTAGTAGTACAAATACGTTCTATATTTATGTAAAATTATGTATGTGTAGCCTATGTGTAATATAGCCTATAGCCTATTTTTATAATATATAAAAAATTTGCATATATCATTTTTTATATATTATAAAAATAGACTATAGGCTATATTACACATATAGGCTACACATACATACATCATTTTACATAAATATAGAACGTATTTGTTTAACTTACACATTAACAATCAGCAATCTTTCTCCAACAGTCTTCTCTTGCTTTGGCAGCAGAAATACATATTTAAAGTCATCGTAATTCTGAATGATTATCTCTTGCTCCTCCGCGGAAAAATATATCGCTCTCGCTCTACCCGCGATTGGTTGTTCAGTGTCGACGTCACTCTTTTATGTGCACGCGCGCGTGGAGTAATCATAGCTTAAGGATCAAAGCCTGAGTTGACAGAGAAAGTTGATGAGCTGCATCATGGTACCAATAAAGCCTGATTGCATCGGTTTGGTTTTGTCAACTCAAAACTAATCCTGTAACCTCGAGTTTGTTCAGCTACCTTCATGGTACAGGCCCCGGATCATCATCACATCATCATATCCCCACATCACATCACATCACATCACATCACATTCACATCACATTCACATCACATCACATCACATCACATCACATCAATCACATTCACATCACATCACATCCCATCTCATCACATCTCATCACATCTCATCACATCACATCATCATATCCCCACATCATCATCACATCATCATCATCATCACATCTCATCATCATCATCACATCATCATATCCCAACATCATCATCACATCTCATCACATCATATCCCAACATCATCATCACATCTCATCACATCATATCCCAACATCATCATCACATCTCATCACATCACATCACATCATCATCACATCTCATCACATCACATCATCATCTCATCATCATATCCCCACATCATCATCACATCTCATCACATCACATCATCATCACATCTCATCACATCTCATCATATCCCCACATCATCATCACATCTCATCACATCACATCACATCATCATCACATCTCATCACATCTCATCACATCACATCATCACATCATCATATCCCCACATCATCATCACATCTCATCACATCACATC
>NC_138746.1:37105935-37220935 GCF_965113295.1 Leuciscus leuciscus
CTTATCCTGCAGTGTTTCTGTCCCAGCCGCTCCAAACGCCCAGAGACTCTGCTTCTGATAATTAAGATGCGGACCTTAATGAATGCCATTAAGAGATCAGGGTTAGCTCACAGAAACCTGGATCTGGAGCCTCACGTGACCTGGACTCATCTCCTGCCACTGAGACTGAGTGATTATAAGAGTAAAGTGTGAATAAAAATCAAAAGAGACTTCAATATGAACATGCAGACGTCTGACTGTTCCAGTCGCTGAAAAAGCATTCGAACGGGACAGAAAGTGACCAGAAATGTGCCGGAGTTACAGTAAAACTGAAGAAAAATAAATACTATTAAAATGAATGAGGAAATTAGATTAAAATACATAAATGACAAAAATGTTACTGAAATAAAGCATGATATTTTTGGAGCTTGACGGCTTCATTCACCTTTGTTTTAAGATTTAGTTTTTGGTTTGTCGTTTTTGCCTTTAGATTTGCCTGAGTTTATGTTGGACAGGAAGTGAAGTGAGAGAGAGAGGGAAGGACCGGGATGATGACCATTCACTTTATTATATGTAAAAGAGCATCTGGGATGATCATCTTTTGTTTTGAACTGAATATAGTCATACAGTGAGAGTCTTTCCTTTGGTTAGCTTTCCTGCCAGTGCCAACACGGAGGCGGTTACTGACTCGTCCTGGTCACACACGTACAGGAATACTGTTACGAAGTATTGTTCCCGCAGGAGGTCGAAGGAGGAGTATGACCTGGAGATGATGGATCTCGGGAGGCAGGAGCGAGAGGATCAGGCCTCCACATCCAGCAGTCTATCAGACGCTCCTCTGGGAAACTCCTGTGAGACTCAGGCCGCCGGGGATTCTGGGACACGGCAGACCAACACAGTACGTGCCGATCACTGTCACTCTGATGTCAGTCATGTCATGCGTTTCACCCGAGCGGCAACCTTCCAGTCTCTCTCGTGAAGCCAACCCTGAAGAGACTTAAACTGCAGTTCATCCACTGGCCACTAGAGAGTCAATCCCATAATCCCGCATGTTAAAATGCTCAACTTTACAGCAGAAACACATGTTTACAGTCTGGTACTAAAAGTGGATTTGGTCTATATAGCTAATGTTGCCCTTCATGACGAGTGTGAGGGGGTGCATTTTTTCATAACTCATACGTTTAAATTATATTAAGCCTTAAACTTCTGCATAATTAAGGGCGTGGCCACTTGAGTGACAGGTGGATTGCCGCTGATGTCACTACTAGCCGTTTGTCTGCTGTCTGCTAGCGTCACGTCACCTCAGCTAACTCCCGCCGCTGAACTTGGCATCTCTGGCGTTGTGGTGAAGTGTTGAGTCCCAGTTTAGGACCCCAGTAATATGCCTGATCTAAAGCTGGTCTCGCGATTCTTAATGTAATCAATCAAATTCATGTAATAATGTTTTATTTGTATCCTGATTATTTATATAGTTAAAGTGAAACAAATTGTATTTTTAAGTATGTTTTGCAACATTGTTAATTGTTATTAAGCAATAAGGCATAATATATATTTTAATTACAAGCATGTCATGTCATATAACAGACTATATGCAAAACCCTTGTGTGCGTAGAGAAATCCTGCAGGTGTCAGTGCTCTCTCTGTCCAATCCCTGCACTAAATGCACATCCTTGAATGAGTGTGGATTTCTAGCACGTTTACTTGAACTTCTGAGGTCATATCTATGGTTTGACCCATTTGAGAGGCGGCCAGAATCAGAATTTAAAATGGACTGAATAAACCTCACTATGAACTTGAAGTGCGATGCCGCGCTGACTGACATGTATGCTGATGAATCACTGTCACACACACGCTCAGAGCAATATTCTAAGTTATTATAAGTATATAATATAAGTGCATAATACATTTTTAACTAGCAGAATAATACAGCATTGCGACACACATGGGCTAGCTGCTATGTCCTTTAGCTATTATAGTATTTCGAAGGGCAAAAACTTTTATTGGCTCTATTGATCTCTATTGGCTTTACATCATCAAGTCAGCTGTCACTTTAGCGCAGCCCTTGCGACGACACTGAGTAGCATATAGCATTAGCTATATCTCGATCACGTCGAGCTGTACGGGTGTACTTTCAGCAACCAGGCACCCACGTATCTGGATATGGCCCGGACCCGGCTGACTACATCATGCAATGTGGTCATGTCTAGGTGCGGGTCCTCCATCTGATCTGGATGCGGCCCAGATCCGGCTGATTAGAGTAAACCTTGGAATAAACAGGACAAACATTAGCGTAGATACCATTCTTCTTATGATGTTATGAGTACATCAGGTGTACAAAGTCATAATTATGAGATGAAAAGTTGAAATTGACACACAACGTCATAATTATGAGATGAAAAGCATGTTTTTTTCTTCTTTTTTGTGTGAGTGAATGATGCTGAGTTACCCTTGAACCACAGGAGAATCAGACCTCAGACAGGGCCTTACACTCGTTCTCACTGTCCACAGACCAACGGCAGCGTGACCGAAGCTCCAGAGCTGAAGATAAAGCAGTCTGAGGGTTCAGCGTCATGTGAGTGTGTGTTCCCATCAGCCCTCGCTCTCACAGCAGCCAATCACGTGAGGTTAGTGTGTGTGAGGATCAGTGTTGTGTGTGTTTGCACAGGTAAAGGTGAAGCTCTTCCCGCTGTGAGGGCACCGCTCAAGGGTTCAGCCGAACACACGAGTCCAGAGAGACTGAGAGACACCGACACACAGAGAGACTGCAGACCGCTCGCGGTGAGACACACACACACACACACACACACACACACACACACACACACACACACACACACACACACACACTCCTAAAGCCTGTTTTATGCTTCTGCGTCGAATTGGCGGCGTACCCCCGCGGACCCCTCTGCCTCGACGCGAACCTCGACGCGACCCCTCCGCCGTAGCTCGACGTGCACCTCCAAAAAATTGTAACTACGCGTCGCGGTGACGTAGACCGCAGGGGCTGTGATTGGTCAGATTATACATCATTTCCGGAGTGTAGCTTTTCCGGTTTCCCCCTCCCGCTATACCGCCATTTTTAAAGTGACCATCTGGACCGCTGCACTGTTTCAACGATGGATCAAGTTGAGGAACGTTTGATCGAGGAAGTACGAAAGTATGACCACCTGTACAATTCCTCTTCAGCGCACTACAAAGACTGCCAGATGGCAAACAACTCATGGAAAGAGATTGCCCAAAATGTTGGCTTGGACGTCACCGACTGCATGAAGCGGTGGAAAAACCTGCGTGACAAATTTGTTCGTCACCGCAAAAAGTCTGGGGTGTTCACACACTGATTCAGTGCACTTTTATAAATATTTGTAAATAGTTCATTTTCTTAGATAATGTTTTATATTACAGTTAACTTATATTGTGTTTTATATTTATATTTCTTGTGCCTATTACTCTTATATATATTTTTTTATTGTACTTAAACCTTTGCCCTTTGTTCTTGGCACTTTTATTACTCATTGCACATTAATAAATCAACGTTTTGTTTTGAAAAAAAGTTTGTTTATTTACAATACAATGTTCATGGTTACCTTTAAAGCCTCAAGTGTTCACAAGATGTTGTATGAGACTGAACATTTGCACCCTCATACTGATAATTATAATACACTTATAAAGACAGTAAATAAAGAATTAGTAAAACTAAAAATATGGATGGATATTAATAAATTATCTTTGAATTTAAATAAAACGAAGGTAATGATGTTTGGTAATTATAAAGAAAACGCAGAAATATTATTAAGTATTGATGGTGTTGCATTAGAAATAGTAGGGATACTCCACTTTAAAGTGAAAATTCTGTCATCATATACTCACCCTCATGTTGTTTCAAACCTGTATGAATTTCTTTCTTCTGCTGAACAGAAAGGAAGATATTTAGAAGAATGTCAGTAACCAGACAGTGTTTGGGTCCCATTGACTTCCATAGTAGGAAAAAATATAATATGGAAGTCAATGAGACCAGAAACTGTCTGGTTACTGATATTCTTCTAAATATCTTCCTTTCTGTTCAGAAGAAGAAAGAAATTCATACAGGTTTGAAACAACATGAGGGTGAGAATATGATGACAGAATTTTCATTTTAAAGTGGAGTATCCCTTTAAGCTGGAAACCACACATCAGATACATACAAGGTAAAGTATCTAAAAGTATTTCTATAATTAATAAAGTGAAATGTCTTGGAATATAATATACTCATTGTATAGAAATGTGTGGCAATAATTATAAAAGTTCACTACATACCCTCTAAACATTTTTATACTGCTCAATTCTTGTATAAAGCCCACAAAAATATATGCATATGTATATGGGTGATAAACTGTTTGTTTTATTTATTTTTTATTGTGTTATACACTACTGGTCAAAAGTTTTAGATCGGTAAGATTTTCAATGTTTTTAAAAGAAGTCTCTTCTGCTCACCAAGGCTGTGTTTAGTATATAAAAAACAATAAAACAAAACATATTTTATGACAATTTAAAATGACAATTTTCTATTTTAATATATTTTAAAGTGTAATTTATTCCTGTGATCAAAGCTGAATTTTCAGCATCATTACTCCAGTCTTCAATGTCACATGATCCTTCAGAAATCACTCTAATATGATGATTTGATGCTCAAGAAACATTTATTATTATTATCAATGTTGAAAACAGTTATTTACATTTCTATTTCATGATGCTATGATGAATAGAAAGTTCAAAAGAACAGCATTTATCTGAAACTGAAAGCTTTTGTAACATTAAACACTACCCTTCAAAAGTTTGGGGACAATAAGAATTTTAATTTTATTTAGGGGGGAAAGAAATAAATTAAATCAATACTTTTATTCATGAAGGATGAGTTAAACTGATCAAAAGTTACAGTAAAGACATTTATAATGTTAGAAAATATTCTATTTAAAAAAAATTCTGTTCTTTTGAACTTCCTATTCATCAAAGAATTTTGAAAAAAAAAAATTGTACACAACTGTTTTCAACATTGAAAATAGTAATCAGAATCAGAAGAATCAGAATCAGAAAGAGCTTTATTGCCAAGTGTGCTTGCACCCACAAGGAATTTTTCTTGGTACTGAAGCTTCCAGTGCACATATACATATACAAATACAACAAGAAACATAGTAATACAAATTCTAAGAA
Organism: Leuciscus leuciscus; assembly: GCF_965113295.1. Lineage (NCBI taxonomy): Eukaryota > Metazoa > Chordata > Actinopteri > Cypriniformes > Leuciscidae > Leuciscus > Leuciscus leuciscus. The sequence goes on from NC_138746.1 coordinate 37,111,102, forward strand.
TAAAATATATAAAAAAATAAAATAAAATAAAATAGTATAAAAAGTAAAAAAAAGGGGTCACAGTTGGGTTTAGTCTGAATAAACATTTACAGATTATGAACATATTTACAGTATTTTGAGTAGCATGAATAATATAAATATAAATATCACCTGAGTTAGAGAATATTGCACTAGACAGTGGGAGTATTGCACTTACAGGCATATGCCTTGGGGGGCATGTTAAGTGTTCAGAAGGGAAATGGCCTGTGGAAAGAAACTGTTCCTGTGCCTGGATGTTCTTGTGGCCAGTGATCTGTGTCGCCGTCCTGACGGTAACAGTTCAAACAGGGGGTGTCCAGGGTGAGTGGAGTCTGTGATGATTTTACCTGCTCTCTTCCTCACTCTGGAAGAGTACAGGTCCTGGAGGGCTGGCAGGGGGGCACCAATAATCCTCTCTGCTGTCCGGACTGTCCGTTGTAGTCTCCTGATGTCCGATTTGGTAGCTGAACCAAACCAGACAGTGATGGAAGTGCTTAAAACAGACTCAATGACGGCTGAGTAGAACTGGATCAGCAGCTCCTGTGGCAGATTGAACTTCTTCAGCTGGCGAAGGAAGTACAGTCTCTGCTGGGCCTTTTTCACAATGGAGTCAATGTGATTTGCCCACTTCAGGTCCTGAGAGATGGTAGAGCCCAGGAACCTGAATGACTCCACTGCTTCCACAGTGCTGTTCATGATGGTGAGAGGGGGGAGTGCTGGGGATTTTCTCCTGAAATCCACAATCATCTCCACTGTTTTGAGCGTGTTCAGCTCAAGGTTGTTATAGCTGCACCAGACAGCCAGCTGTTCAACCCCCAGTCTGTAAGCAGACTCGTCACCATTTTGGATGAGACCGATGACGGTGGTGTCGTCTGCAAATTTCAGGAGCTTGACAGAGGGGTCTTTAGAAGTGCAGTCATTAGTGTACAGGGAGAAGAGCAGTGGGGAGAGAACGCACCCTTGGGGGGCGCCAGTGCTGATGGTGAGGGTCCTGGATGTGAGCTTCCCCAGTCTCACTCGCTGCTGCCGGTCCGTCAGGAAGCTGGAGATCCACTGACAGATTGAGGATGGCATGGAGAGCTGAGTCAGTTTGGCTGTGAGAAGATAAGGGATGATGGTATTGAAGGCCGAACTGAAGTCCACAAATAAGATCCGTGCATAAGTCCCAGGTCTGTCAAGATGTTGCAGGATATAGTGCAGTCCCATGTTGACTGCATCATCCACAGACCTGTTTGCTCTGTAAGCAAACTGAAAGGGATCCAGAAGGGGTCCAGTGATGTCCTTCAGATAGGCCAACACCAGTCTTTCAAACGACTTCATGACCACAGACGTGAGAGCGACAGGTCTGTAGTCATTAAGTCCAGTGATTTTAGGTTTTTTGGGAACCGGAATGATAGTGGAGCGTTTGAAGCAGCAGGGAACTTCACACTGCTCCAATGATCTGTTGAAGATCTGCGTGAAGACTGGGGCCAGTTGGTCAGCGCAGGCTTTTAGACAAGCAGTGAAAAATGAATATTTTTTGAGCATCGACTCATCATATTAGAATGATTTGTGAAGGATCATGTGACACTGAAGACTGGAGAAAAAATCATTTGTTGTTCAACGTTGATTAGCTCCAGCTGCAACAACACTCTCTCTTTCGCTCGCCATTGTCGGAAATGAAAAAGCGGAACCGGCGCATGGAACCAAAACAAACTAGGAAAGAGATTCGCGAACCACACCACCCTCCTAGCGTTCTGGCGGTGAAATGCAACGCAACCCGACGCAGAACCATAAAACGGTCACGACGCCGTTGGAGTGACGGCGTAGCTACGCCGTGGAGTTGACGCAGAAGCATAATGAGGCCTTAACTCCTAACCAGACGCCAGCTCAAATCACTTTTTAAGGACTACAATGACGTCACTAACCTTAAAATGTACATAAACCCTTCCCACGGGAACAAGATTTATAGACTATCTTGACAGAATATGCTAATCAATGACTAGAACAGTGGTTTTCAAACTGGGGGCCGCCAGGGGGCGCCAAGGGGGCCGCAGCAAGTTGGGAAAAAAAGCGGAAAAAAAGAGTTAAAAAAAAGTTTTAAAAAATTTGTTAATATGAGTATTGTTATGAAATAACATTCTAATAATTTGTTGCAAAGCCTATCTGAACATTATACTTTTAATGCTAATCTTTTAGAGATGAACTGATTGATCGGCTGGTGACCAGAATTGGCCGATTTTCACGTGATTTTCAGTCTGACATTATGCCGATTCAAAGGCACTCGGATGCCGCATGATTAACATCACGCAACATCACGGCACACGTGCACACAGAACGCACATGTAGGAAACCTTGTGAATTACGGCCGTTTCAGACCGCGAGCGGCGCGTGAGCAGCGCAAATTTTTTTCGGCGTGCATGTTCATTGAGTGCGTTCACATCGCGAGCAGGAGCAGCGCGTGAGCGTCAAGCAGGAGCGTCGCGTGTCGTGAGCAGTAGTGAAGTGGAGGGTTTCGGCGCCGAGTCTATTTTTGCTGCGCTGCTCACGCTCAATTAAAGTGAAAGCACACTTTTGATGGACAAAATAAATATGATTTCACACAAAAAGTACCAAAAATGCACATAATTTGCATGTATAGTGTGTTTTAAAAAGAACTGGAGTAGGCTATGTCAGAAAAGAAAATGAAGACTCAAAAATATTTATAGAAAATTTACCCATTTAAACTTGTTTTTATTAAAAAAATATATATATATATATATAGAAAATAAATATTTGTGTGTGCTGTAAAGTGGTTAGAAAAAATGAAATCAGAATCGGCTAAAATCTGTATCGGCAGGTCGAACTCAATGACAAATCGGAATTGGCCTTGAAAATTGTAATCGATTCATCTCTATAATCTTTCTGATTGGCTGGTATCAAACACCATCACATAATCTGATGTTCACCTAGATGTTTTATTTATTTATTTCTACATTTGCCATAGTATTGTCGATGGGTTCAATAACACAATCCTGCAAAAGGGGGGCCTTGGCCAGAACCTAGTGGTATTTGGGGGGCCTTGTCATGGAAAAGTTTGGGAACCCCTGGACTAGAAGATAGTTAGCTCCACATCAGCTTCATAAAGTCATCAACTAGCCATTCAGAAATGTCCTGTTGAATTCTACATGTTGTCACTTCTTCTTGAGTCTCTCCATCTTTTTCCAACTCCGGTTTGAACATAAAGGGCTAAAAGTTTATTAAATGTTCAGTGGTGTGTGTGTGTGTGTGTGTGTGTGTGTGTGTGTGTGTGTGTGTGTGTGTGTGAGATAATCGGAGCTGCTAACACAGGGTTAGGGTTAGGGTTAGCCCTGCCGTGTCACACACACACACACACACACACACACACACACAAGCTCTTGAAGCCCCGTCCTCAGTGCCAGGAGCAGGAGCTCATTTGCATTTAAAGGGACACACACAAAAAACGGTGCGATTTTGCTCACCCTCAGAAAGTGAACATTTTAACATGCTATATTAAAATATCTGTGGGGTATTTAGAGCTAAAACTTCACACACACACTCTGGGAACATCAGAGACTTATTATACATCTTGTGAAAAGGGCATTATACCACCCCCTTTAATGTTAAAAGCAGCTAATGTGAGTTATATCACCTCAGATCTTGAAAATAAACTAAACAAGAACATTTAAATTGTGAACAAACAATCCTATTCTATGAGCGTTTGCACACGCTCTTCTGACACGCAGTGATTTTTTATTTTGCGTCACACCTGGTGTGGACAGAAACACTGCATGTTGCTGGAATCTTATGGGATCACATCTGGTCTTAAGTGTGTGTGTGTGTGTGTGTGTCTGTGTGTAGGATGAGGAGGCGTTACAGCAGCGCTCGGAGTATCTGAAGCAGCAGAGAGACAAACTCCAGGCCCGTAAGAGAGATCAGACCCTGAAGAGTCCCGCTGACACTCCTCCTGCGGCCCCGGAGCCCAAAGCCTCCGCACAGGTGCTCACACACACACACACTCATCTCCGTCACTCATCTCACACCAGCAGAGTCACACTTACCTTAAACAGCACTGTGGTAGAAGCTCCCCTACGCACCTGACTTCAGTCAGACCGGGTTTCCCAGACACCCACGATATTATCCTCAGGCAGGGGCGGCGCCAGAGAATTTTTAAGGCATGTGCAGAGGGGGTCCTAGATCATTGACAGGAGGAGCTGCGCAATTATAGGCAATATATATATATCAGGGTTTCCGTTGTCCGGTCATTGCCGGACATTGGCCGAAAAAAAAAAAGAAATGTCCGACAAATTTAAATCTCTCCGGTCAAATTGTCCGATTAAAATTACCTAATAATCCCGCCCCCCTAACACAATCTGAATTTGAGAATAAGCCTAAAATGTATAAAACAAAAATACACCAACCTTTGGCTATGTTATAAAGGAACAGGCTCTACCGTTTGAAAGTTATTAAACAACATCGCATGCTGCATTTCAAATAAAGCGCACGCCTAAAACGGCTGTAATATAGACCTAAACAACGAACGAATGAGTGAGACGTTTCAAATATGGCCAGGCCCAGGCAGACTAGCCGTAAAAGCTTTTTTCAGAGGCCAGACGCGACGGACGATGGTGAATCAGGAACGCCTGAAGCCTCAGATGTCCAGACAGCTCCACCACCACCGGAGAAAAAGCAGAATCGGATCAAGACGAAGCAGCGAAGTCGCCTTGCGGAGAACAAGGTTACTCGGCTTATGCGCATTGCAAGTTGTGGAGAGACACTAGCCGCGTTTCCATTAGGCTACCCTTCAAATTGCGCAAATTGAAATTGCGAATTAAAAATACGCACAATGGAAACACGTTAATTTCGCAAAAACTCCCGTTTATCGCAAGAGCGTTTTTATGCTCGCATGAGGAGGTTTTTCAGGCAATTCGAAAAAGGAATATTTCGCAAAACTGCAATGGAAACAGTTTTTGCGCATTTACAGTCACCTGACTTAGAAGACGCGGTGTGTTTGAGATCCATGTATAGCTACGCAAATAATAATAATTGTATATTATTTTATTATATTATAACATTTAATAAGCTATATTTAGAAGACGCTTTTATGCAAAAAAGGAACAAAGCTGAGTGTGGAGCGCGCACTGCATGGCACGGAGGCGCGGGCGTGACCACTTGCATTTTCCTATTAACAGTGGAAACAACTTAAAATACTCTATCATTTCTGGTCATACAGAAAATAATAATACATTATTCTCAACTACTTTTATTTGTGTAAACTCACAATAACAAGAAAACGTTGTGCTTTTGTAAAATAAAATAAAACAATCAGACGCACTTTCATGATCTCCATAAACTGGAGCGCGAGAACTGAAACAAAATATAGCCTATGACTAAAGCTTGAAATGTCCACTTTAAAACGAACAAATTCGAATCGAAAGCTAATACCTTCTGATTATGCAATCCATATGAAAGGTGCATTTCTCTCTAACAGTGCATCTGCTTAACAGCGGAGATGGAGATGTGATTTTAGCCGACACTTAGAAAACAATAGTTTATTCATAATATTAATGGCTCTTGTCATTCAGCACTGCGGGAAAAACATCAATTCCAGGTTCTAATCTGGCCTTTGAAAACCAGTAAAATCGACATGTTTTTCATATTAATTTGTGAATATTTTAAATGTTTAATAAAGGGGCAAAAAGTCATAAACAAAAATCAGAAAATGCGTCGGTATTTACTTTTTTTGCGCAGCAGTTTGTGTAGCCAGTTCAAATTAAAATTTTGGTGTTCAACTTTGCGTTTTAAAAAGACAACAACCGTTGTTCATAAAAGATTCATAAAAGAAACAATAATTAGCCTATAGGAATACTGGATTCTAAATCTCAAATAAATGCCACAATCAAAACCTCGGAGCAGAAATGAGGGCGAAACACCCAGAAACTCCTTATGTGTCGTTCGCAGTACAAGGGTCTTTCCCTGCCATTAATGCTTGGATAACACGCCACGTCTCCTTCCATTAATCATAATAATAATGTCTAATGCGGTGGCTGTGATATTATATAAACCAACGTCTGTTGCCGTGATTTTTTAAATGACTTATCGTGAGAGAAAAAAGGACGTTTAGTCGCATATAACATCGGTTAATGGAAACGCCGTCATTTCGCAATAGTTTTTTATCGATGTTTAGATAATAGCGCAAAACATTTGCGCAAATCTGTAATGGAAATGCGGCTATTTACACCGCGAGATATTCAGATATTTTATGTGGGGAAGGGGGATTGGTTTGTTAAACTATGAATGTGAAACCATAGTAAAAACAATTGGCGTTGATTGACGCCAATCGGACGTTCATGTTTTTTTTCCGTCTATTTGAAAGTTAGGCTAATAAACATGTTGCATTCTATACGGCCTGATTATGTCATTTTTTTAAGTTACATAGCCTGCCTCCAGTTTTCCTCAACTTGACTAATTAAGAGGCAATATTTGACCGGCATATCATCAAAATGTCCGGAAAACGAAATCTCTGCCGGTCACTTTGACCGGCACCATTTTTTTCTAGCGGAAACTCTGATATATATGTATATATGTATATGTAAGTATATACTATTAATAAATGAGGAAAACTTGGCCACTAATATTTAATATTCAGTTATTTTAATGATCACAATTAAAGTTTTAATTTGATTAAATTGAACAAGCGCAACATTCAGCATTCAATCAAATATTCTAAAAGATTTATTATTAATAATAATGTTATTTCAACATAATATTTCATTATTTCGACATATGTGTGCGTGCAACAAGCAAGAAGTGCATTTGTAAATCCGGTGACGCATGCATTGATTTTTATTAATAAACGAGTGTTTTCTGTGTCAGTGCTGCAAAGATGAAGTTGACGATCGCCATCTCCGTAGTGAACGTGCCTATAGAGAGAAATGCACAGAATGGATTACATAATCAGAGAGTAGCCTATTTCTTTTCGTTTTGAATTATTTCGTTTAAAGACATTTCAAGCTTTGTGTATTTGATGTATTTCTCATGTCCGTGAGGCATACACTGAGTTTCGTTAAGTTAGGATGAGATGCGCTCCAGTTAACGTGCAATGCAAGTGACCGCGCCGGCGCCTCCATGATTATATTGTCTGCTATATTTGCTTCTTATTTATTAAAGGGTTAGTTCACCCAAAAATGAAAATTATGTCATTAATGACTCACCCTCATGTCGTTCCAAGCCCGTAAGACCTCCGTTCATCTTCGGAACACAGTTTAAGATATTTTAGATTTAGTCCGAGAGCTTTCTGTCCCTCCATTGAAAATGTATGTACGTTATACTCTCCATGTCCAGAAAGCTAATAAAGACATCATCAAAGTAGTTCATGTGACTACAGTGGCTCAATCTTAAGTTTCAAAGTTTTATTTGCCATTTGCAGAGCACAAAAAGAATTGTACACATACATAGGAATTGTACTGCATCACCCTTAGAGTAAAAAAAAATATATATATATATTAATTAATTAATTAATTAATAAATAAACACAGTGCACCAGTGCTTGCTAGCCATATATACCATATATACCCTATTTATATGAGTTAGCCATTAGTCTCACCACTGCTGAATAAAAGCTGTTATAGAAGCGAGTTTTATGTGTGATGATACTGTCCGCTCTTATATGTCTCAGGCTGTAGGTTTTGTGTCTGGCCTTCAAAAGTGAGTGAGCTGGGTGATGAATGTCACCAAGTATGGACTGAGCTTTCTTCTTACAGCGCTCTGTGTACAGTTTGGTCATGGGTGTGAGGTTTGTCCCAATGATTCTCTCTGCAGTCTTTATGACTCTTTGGAGAGACTTCTTCTCTGCCTGTGTTGCATTTCCAAACCACACGGTAATGCCATATGTCAAGACAGTCTCTACAAGTCCTCTGTAGGCATGAGTAAGAGGGCACATCCCAAGCCCAGCCTTCTTCAAAAGCCTGATCAAATACAGTCGTTTTTGAGCTTTCTTCACTGTGGTGACAGTGTTTGTAGTCCAGCTCAAATTAGATGTCAAATGCAGGCCCAGGAATTTGTGGCTGTTGGCCCACCACAGTGCCCTTGATGGTGAGTGGCTGCAGAGGAGGGCTTTTCTTCCTAAAGTCTATAACGAGCTCTCTGGTCTTGTCTACATTGAGGAACAGGTCATTTTCCTCTCCATAGACCATGATGTCATTGACCAGTTCCCTATACCCTGTCTCATCTCCCCTTAATAAGGCCCAAGATGATCGTGTCATCTGCATATTTAATGACGAGTGAGCTATCCTGAGTGGAGACGCAGTCATGTGTGTATAATGTAAAGCGCTTAGGGCTGAGGCAACAGCCTTGGGGAGTGCCTGTGCTGACTGTGAGATTTCCTGATATTATCCCTCCCATCTTTACCACCTGCAGTCTGTTTAGAAGAAAGTCTAAAATCCAATTGCAGCTAGTGGCCGGCAATCAGAGGTCTATTAACTTTACAATGAGTTTTGCAGGGCGGATGGTATTAAAGGCGGAGCTATAGTCTAGAAACAGCATCCTGACATATGTTCTGTTATAGTCCAGATGTAGAAGTGTGTGGTGTAAAACAAAGGCTACTGCATCGTCCACTGATCTGTTTGGACGGTAGGCAAACTGAAATGGATCTGCAGTGTCTGGGATGAAAGAATTTATATGTGTCAGAACCAACTTTTCTAGGCACTTGATGGCAACTGGTGTTAGGGCCACAGGCCTAAAGTCATTTAGGGTTGAAGCGTCAGGTTTCTTAGGAACTGGTATCACAAAACAGGACTTGAACAGACGTGGAACTACCGCTTGTGACAGGGACTGGTTGAAAATGTATGTATACACACCTGCTAGTTGTTCAGCACAGGACTCTGGGCGACACTCCGTCAGGTCCCACAGTCTTGCGGGGGTTAGCCTGCTTCAGAGCCTTCAGCACCTGTGTGTGTGTCACCTGTAGAGCGATGTCCTCAGCACTATGGGGGAGTCTGGAGGATGTGTCCGAATTCATCCTGTCGAATCTGCAGTAAAAGTAGTTAAGGCAGTCCGGCAGGCTGGCGTCTCTGATCTCGGTGATGTTAGTGCTTCTATTGTAGTTTGTGATAGACTGGATTTCCTTCCACATAATGTGTGTGTTGTTCTGTAAATGGAGGCTTTCAAGTTTTAGGGTGCGTGCCCTCATTCATTCCCTTCTCTCTGGGCCTCAAGTGAGTTCACGTAGTATAACTGCGTAGCGCTTCTGTGTTGTACACACGCATCACACACATGACCAGCGTCGGCCAATAGTGAGCCTACGTGTGACGTACAACACAGATGCGCTACGCATTTATACTACGTAAAAAAACTCGAGGCCCAGAGAGAAGGAAATGAATAGTGGAATAAAGTCGTTATTTTTGTTGTTTTTTGCGCACAAAAAGTATTCTCGTCGCTTTATAAACTTAAGATTGAGCCACTGTAGTCACATGAACTACTTTGATGATGTCTTTATTAGCTTTCTGGACATGGACAGTATAATGTACATACATTTTCAATGGAGGGACAGAAAGCTCTCGGACTAAATCTAAAATATCTTAAACTGTGTTCCGAAGATGAACGGAGGTCTTACGGGCTTGGAACGACATGAGGGTGAGTCATTAATGACATAATTTTCATTTTTGGGTGAACTAACCCTTTAAATCCAGGCAATTGGTTGATGAAAAATGTATTAAAATTAAGATACAATTAATACAAAACGAAATTCACTTTAAAGAAAGGTTTTCTACAAAACAAAACTTAATGAAGTGGTCAAAATCATGTCTGACCCGCTCCATGTCTCTCGATTGCGCATCCTATCTTACTCGTGCTGTTCACTTTTCATAATCAACATAGATGGAAAAAAAGAACATTATAATATTATTTATATAATAAATATGAAACTAAATGTGCTTATTTAATGGCTACAACAGTATAGTAGGCCTACAGACTCTCTATCTGTACAAAGTGCTGCACATTCATTAACTTCTGAATTTTGCACACACAAGTTGAAAGGCATTTGTTCAAATCAAATTCACGGATAATTGTGCGTGCATTTATTAATCATTATGATACTAAAATCATAACAAAGTAGGCTATGCTATGTATAAAAAAATCAGATGAGTCTAGAATATGAACACAACGTTTAATTACACGTTAAGCATTTTCCTCCCATTGAAAACCATTATAAGAACGCTTAATGTGGCTTAACATTAGAGTGTCCCCTTATTATGTCGAAATAACGAGTTATGATGTCGAAATAACGACTTAATATCTTGAAATAACAAGATACGTTTTCTTTTTTTCTTCTCCAAAATGCGGTTCAGGGCTTCCATAGAATACAGCCTGAGTATAATTGATTGTTGGGGGTGCTATCGGGGTGCTTTGGTCTTCTTGGGGGTGCTGAAGCTCCTGCTAGCCCCTCCCTAGTGCCGCCCATGTCCTCAGGTCACTCCCACTCAGTCCACTCTGAACCTAAGAACTGAACCAGCCTAAAGCCCAATTTATACTTCTGCGTCGAACTCACGCCGTAGCTCCGCCGTAGGCTGTGTGTAGCGCGCGTACCCTTCTGCGTACCCTGACGTGCACCTCTCCAAAAATGTTAGAACGCGTCAACTCTACGCGGACGCAAGCGCTGTGATTGGTCTGCTAGGACCCCTCCCTCGGGTTTCACATGCTCCCTCTGCAAGTGTAATTGTGCGTCATCGCGGACAACGACGCAGAAGTATAAATGAAAACCAACGTGTTTCCTACAGCGTAGAGGCTCCGGCGTAGAAGTATAAATCAGCCGTAAGAGTCTCACACTGAGTCAGAAGACGGCTCATTCCTTTTTTAACACTATCACTAGGGATTGAGATGTCTAGTGTTCCCCTAACCATTAAACCGACTCCAGACGACGCCTCTGAATGTGCTGTAATCACGGCCGGAGGATCTCAGAGAGAATCCCACCAGCAAAAAGAGTACAACAGTTTTTATAGAATAGGAGCATGGCAAAGGTGACATGATGTATTACATAATTTTTCTACAATGTGATGTTCTTCATATGTATAATCAAACTCTGATTTCCCCTTTTGTTATATTCAGACATGATTTAGACACACTGACTTTGGCCGAAGTGTTTAGGGACATTTTAGGTTTCAGAAGCATATAGTTGTCAATCCTGCAAGAAAAAGAAATGTTAGTTATGATTTAAAAAAAATCCTTCACAGTATCTATTCTTCTTCTTTACTTGTCCATCTGTGTTTAGTGTGTAATGTTGATGTTTGATCATGAAGAAGCTACAGTTCTTCTCTATCTCAGTGTCAGTGTTCCTGAACTCCTGAAACGCCTCCATTGTAGTCTTGAGTTTCTTCTGGGAACACGTCACAATATTCCTCATTAGAATAATTCATACGCAGGATAAAGGGGCGGGGCCTGGTTGAGTGAGTTAGTAGTGTGTTAAACTGGTGGTTATGGGAAGAGCGGGACATTTCCCAAACACACTCTGTGTAAATGCATCTAAACGCTGCTTCTGTGTTTCTCTGCAATTCTGATCCTGGAATTTATTGATTAAACACAAAAGCTGGTCCATGCATTTATTAAAGTCTTATAAATATAGACATTGTTTTTGTCAGTATCACACCCCTTTATTACAAAGATATGCAATGGTTTTGTAAGTATTATTTGGTGCTATCATTATTTCTTTATTCAAAGACCTGTATCTGCTTAGTTTATTATCTATTATAGATTTTTAATATATTATTTTATTATAAAAACAAAAAGAACCAGTGAAAGTGCATCTTTTAAATCATTAAATCACGTGAAAATTGATTGAAATGTGCTCATATTCTTTCCCGAGATATTCTTCCTGAAGCATGTGTATCTGAAGCATCTTCTCATAAAGACTGATGTCATCCATGTGTTATTATACTTCATAACTTCACATTCTGTGATGTGGACATGACACAATAAAGCAGTTTCTCCTGATGCTGAGACTGTCTTCTGTTTCCCTCTCAGAGAGTGGAGTTTAGGCCAGTTTACGGCCAGTTTAGGCCAGTTTACAGCCAGTTTACGGCCAGTTTAGGCCAGTTTACAGCCAGTTTAGGCCAGTTTACGGCCAGTTTAGGGCCAGTTTAGGCCTAATGGGTGAATGTTTTTTCTAAAACGCTGATTCCTTAATAATTTCAGATTTCTTGAATTATTTATGATTTCCATTTCAGTTTTTTTTAAGACATTAACATGTATGCCAGATGTCTGGATGTAATTTCACTGCTGGTTTTAGATGTTCCTCCTGTTCAAATGATCGTTTTTCCCTCTTCTCTTCCATGTTCCAGGAGATCTCTGTTGAGGAGAAGAAGAGATTGCAGAAGCGCAAACACCTGGCAGAGAAACTCAAAGAGGAAGTCATCAAGAAGTAAAGCTCGGACATCACATCACATCACGGATCACTTTTGTATATGGTTTCATTTATATTTTTGTATGTACCTGTGTCACATTAGATGTGACCTCACATATGAACCCTTCATCAGACGCTTGCTCGAATCTCCCGGCATGATCAGTTTATTAATATCTGTTTCTGCAACATGATGTTTAAATCTTTACTTACTGAAATATTGTTATGCATTATGGGAACAATATGCTCATATTTTACTGTTATTTCACAATCTGTGGACAGATGTTTTATGAACTTACCCAATAAAGTATCATTTTTAGAGAGAAACAGGTTCTTTTTATTCATTTATTATTCCCAATGAAGCACATATTCTGCTATTGGAGTTTGTTTCTCTAGTTTTACACAAAACCTACAGGCATTATAATGCAATTTAGAGACTGAAACATGTTTACATCAGGCCAAATTATATTATATATCTTTTTTTGCATGGTCTCTCAGGCCATCTTTATATGAACTCTCTCACAGTTTTATCTGTAACAATGTTCACTTTTCCAGGCCATTGATTTCTTCAGTATGTGCAGCTCAAATGTTCTGTTCTTGCACACATCTGCACATCTCGGGTCAGGCGAAGCGTCACAGAACGGGTCTGCTCGATCTTCTTCCTTCAAGCACTGAACCTGTCCTGCGTCCCTCACTGCCTGTTATAACACACTGAACCTGTCCTGCGTCCCTCACTGCCTGTTATAACACACTGAACCTGACCTGTGTCCCTCACTGCCTGTTATAACACACTGAACCTGACCTGTGTCCCTCACTGCCTGTTATATCACACTGAACCTGACCTGCGTCCCTCACTGCCTGTTATAACACACTGAACCTGACCTGTGTCCCTCTCTGCCTGTTATAACACACTGAACCTGTCCTGCGTCCCTCACTGCCTGTTATAACACACTGAACCTGACCTGCGTCCCTCACTGCCTGTTATAACACACTGAACCTGACCTGGACGTCCCTCACTGCCTGTTATAACACACTGAACCTGACCTGGACGTCCCTCACTGCCTGTTATAACACACTGAACCTGACCTGGACGTCCCTCACTGCCTGTTATAACACACTGAACCTGACCTGGACGTCCCTCACTGCCTGTTATAACACACTGAACCTGACCTGGACGTCCCTCACTGCCTGTTATAACACACTGAACCTGACCTGGACGTCCCTCACTGCCTGTTATAACACACTGAACCTGACCTGGACGTCCCTCACTGCCTGTTATAACACACTGAACCTGACCTGTGTCCCTCACTGCCTGTTATAACACACTGAACCTGACCTGTGTCCCTCACTGCCTGTTATAACACACTGAACCTGACCTGGACGTCCCTCACTGCCTGTTATAACACACTGAACCTGACCTGGACGTCCCTCACTGCCTGTTATAACACACTGAACCTGACCTGGACGTCCCTCACTGCCTGTTATAACACACTGAACCTGACCTGTGTCCCTCACTGCCTGTTATAACACTGAACCTGACCTGGACGTCCCTCACTGCCTGTTATAATACACTGAACCTGACCTGGACGTCCCTCACTGCCTGTTATAACACACTGAACCTGTCCTGCGTCCCTCACTGCCTGTTATAACACACTGGACCTGACCTGCGTCCCTCACTGCCTGTTATAACACACTGAACCTGACCTGCGTCCCTCACTGCCTGTTATAACACACTGGACCTGTCCTGCGTCCCTCACTGCCTGTTATAACACACTGGACCTGACCTGGACGTCCCTCACTGCCTGTTATAACACACTGAACCTGACCTGGACGTCCCTCACTGCCTGTTATAACACACTGAACCTGTCCTGCGTCCCTCACTGCCTGTTATAACACACTGAACCTGACCTGTGTCCCTCACTGCCTGTTATAACACACTGAACCTGACCTGCGTCCCTCACTGCCTGTTATAACACACTGAACCTGACCTGGACGTCCCTCACTGCCTGTTATAACACACTGAACCTGACCTGTGTCCCTCACTGCCTGTTATATCACACTGAACCTGACCTGCGTCCCTCACTGCCTGTTATAACACACTGAACCTGACCTGGACGTCCCTCACTGCCTGTTATAACACACTGAACCTGACCTGGACGTCCCTCACTGCCTGTTATAACACACTGAACCTGACCTGGACGTCCCTCACTGCCTGTTATAACACACTGAACCTGACCTGGACGTCCCTCACTGCCTGTTATAACACACTGAACCTGACCTGGACGTCCCTCACTGCCTGTTATAACACACTGAACCTGACCTGGACGTCCCTCACTGCCTGTTATAACACACTGAACCTGACCTATGTCCCTCACTGCCTGTTATAACACACTGAACCTGACCTGTGTCCCTCACTGCCTGTTATAACACACTGAACCTGACCTGGACGTCCCTCACTGCCTGTTATAACACACTGAACCTGACCTGGACGTCCCTCACTGCCTGTTATAACACACTGAACCTGACCTGGACGTCCCTCACTGCCTGTTATAATACACTGAACCTGACCTGGACGTCCCTCACTGCCTGTTATAACACACTGAACCTGTCCTGCGTCCCTCACTGCCTGTTATAACACACTGGACCTGACCTGCGTCCCTCACTGCCTGTTATAACACACTGAACCTGACCTGCGTCCCTCACTGCCTGTTATAACACACTGGACCTGTCCTGCGTCCCTCACTGCCTGTTATAACACACTGGACCTGACCTGGACGTCCCTCACTGCCTGTTATAACACACTGGACCTGACCTGCGTCCCTCACTGCCTGTTATAACACACTGAACCTGACCTGCGTCCCTCACTGCCTGTTATAACACACTGGACCTGACCTGCGTCCCTCACTGCCTGTTATAACACACTGAACCTGACCTGGACGTCCCTCACTGCCTGTTATAACACACTGAACCTGACCTGGACGTCCCTCACTGCCTGTTATAACACACTGGACCTGACCTGGACGTCCCTCACTGCCTGTTATAACACACTGGACCTGACCTGGACGTCCCTCACTGCCTGTTATAACACACTGGACCTGACCTGGACGTCCCTCACTGCCTGTTATAACACACTGAACCTGTCCTGCGTCCCTCACTGCCTGTTATAACACACTGGACCTGACCTGGACGTCCCTCACTGCCTGTTATAACACACTGGACCTGTCCTGCGTCCCTCACTGCCTGTTATAACACACTGGACCTGACCTGGACGTCCCTCACTGCCTGTTATAACACACTGAACCTGACCTGGACGTCCCTCACTGCCTGTTATAACACACTGAACCTGACCTGGACGTCCCTCACTGCCTGTTATAACACACTGGACCTGACCTGGACGTCCCTCACTGCCTGTTATAACACACTGAACCTGTCCTGCGTCCCTCACTGCCTGTTATAACACACTGAACCTGTCCTGCGTCCCTCACTGCCTGTTATAACACACTGGACCTGACCTGCGTCCCTCACTGCCTGTTATAACACACTGAACCTGACCTGGACGTCCCTCACTGCCTGTTATAACACACTGAACCTGACCTGTGTCCCTCACTGCCTGTTATATCACACTGAACCTGACCTGGACGTCCCTCACTGCCTGTTATAACACACTGAACCTGTCCTGCGTCCCTCACTGCCTGTTATAACACACTGAACCTGTCCTGCGTCCCTCACTGCCTGTTATAACACACTGAACCTGACCTGTGTCCCTCACTGCCTGTTATATCACACTGAACCTGTCCTGCGTCCCTCACTGCCTGTTATAACACACTGAACCTGTCCTGCGTCCCTCACTGCCTGTTATAACACACTGAACCTGACCTGTGTCCCTCACTGCCTGTTATATCACACTGAACCTGTCCTGCGTCCCTCACTGCCTGTTATAACACACTGAACCTGTCCTGCGTCCCTCACTGCCTGTTATAACACACTGAACCTGACCTGTGTCCCTCACTGCCTGTTATATCACACTGAACCTGATCTGCGTCCCTCACTGCCTGTTATATCACACTGAACCTGTCCTGCGTCCCTCACTGCCTGTTATAACACACTGAACCTGTCCTGCGTCCCTCACTGCCTGTTATAACACACTGAACCTGTCCTGCGTCCCTCACTGCCTGTTATAACACACTGAACCTGTCCTGCGTCCCTCACTGCCTGTTATAACACACTGAACCTGACCTGTGTCCCTCACTGCCTGTTATATCACACTGAACCTGACCTGGACGTCCCTCACTGCCTGTTATAACACACTGAACCTGACCTGGACGTCCCTCACTGCCTGTTATAACACACTGAACCTGACCTGGACGTCCCTCACTGCCTGTTATAACACACTGGACCTGACCTGGACGTCCCTCACTGCCTGTTATAACACACTGAACCTGACCTGCGTCCCTCACTGCCTGTTATAACACACTGAACCTGACCTGCGTCCCTCACTGCCTGTTATAACACACTGAACCTGACCTGGACGTCCCTCACTGCCTGTTATAACACACTGGACCTGTCCTGCCTCCCTCACTGCCTGTTATAACACACTGAACCTGACCTGGACGTCCCTCACTGCCTGTTATAACACACTGAACCTGACCTGGACGTCCCTCACTGCCTGTTATAACACACTGAACCTGACCTGGACGTCCCTCACTGCCTGTTATAACACACTGAACCTGTCCTGCGTCCCTCACTGCCTGTTATAACACACTGAACCTGACCTGTGTCCCTCACTGCCTGTTATATCACACTGAACCTGTCCTGCGTCCCTCACTGCCTGTTATAACACACTGAACCTGACCTGTGTCCCTCACTGCCTGTTATATCACACTGAACCTGACCTGGACGTCCCTCACTGCCTGTTATATCACACTGAACCTGTCCTGCGTCCCTCACTGCCTGTTATAACACACTGAACCTGACCTGGACGTCCCTCACTGCCTGTTATAACACACTGAACCTGACCTGGACGTCCCTCACTGCCTGTTATAACACACTGGACCTGACCTGCGTCCCTCACTGCCTGTTATAACACACTGAACCTGACCTGGACGT
Source organism: Leuciscus leuciscus (assembly GCF_965113295.1). Taxonomy (NCBI): domain Eukaryota; kingdom Metazoa; phylum Chordata; class Actinopteri; order Cypriniformes; family Leuciscidae; genus Leuciscus; species Leuciscus leuciscus. The sequence goes on from NC_138746.1 coordinate 37,128,596, forward strand.
CCCTCACTGCCTGTTATAACACACTGAACCTGACCTGGACGTCCCTCACTGCCTGTTATAACACACTGAACCTGACCTGGACGTCCCTCACTGCCTGTTATAACACACTGAACCTGTCCTGCGTCCCTCACTGCCTGTTATAACACACTGAACCTGACCTGTGTCCCTCACTGCCTGTTATAACACACTGAACCTGTCCTGTGTCCCTCACTGCCTGTTATAACACACTGGACCTGTCCTGCGTCCCTCACTGCCTGTTATAACACACTGAACCTGACCTGGACGTCCCTCACTGCCTGTTATAACACACTGAACCTGTCCTGCGTCCCTCACTGCCTGTTATAACACACTGAACCTGTCCTGCGTCCCTCACTGCCTGTTATAACACACTGAACCTGACCTGTGTCCCTCACTGCCTGTTATATCACACTGAACCTGACCTGGACGTCCCTCACTGCCTGTTATATCACACTGAACCTGTCCTGCGTCCCTCACTGCCTGTTATAACACACTGAACCTGACCTGGACGTCCCTCACTGCCTGTTATAACACACTGAACATGACCTGGACGTCCCTCACTGCCTGTTATAACACACTGAACCTGACCTGGACGTCCCTCACTGCCTCTTATAACACACTGAACCTGTCCTGCGTCCCTCACTGCCTGTTATAACACACTGAACCTGACCTGTGTCCCTCACTGCCTGTTATATCACACTGAACCTGACCTGGACGTCCCTCACTGCCTGTTATAACACACTGAACCTGTCCTGCGTCCCTCACTGCCTGTTATAACACACTGAACCTGACCTGGACGTCCCTCACTGCCTGTTATAACACACTGAACCTGACCTGGACGTCCCTCACTGCCTGTTATAACACACTGAACCTGACCTGGACGTCCCTCACTGCCTGTTATAACACACTGAACCTGACCTGGACGTCCCTCACTGCCTGTTATAACACACTGAACCTGACCTGTGTCCCTCACTGCCTGTTATATCACACTGAACCTGACCTGGACGTCCCTCACTGCCTGTTATAACACACTGAACCTGTCCTGCGTCCCTCACTGCCTGTTATAACACACTGAACCTGTCCTGCGTCCCTCACTGCCTGTTATATCACACTGAACCTGACCTGGACGTCCCTCACTGCCTGTTATAACACACTGAACCTGTCCTGCGTCCCTCACTGCCTGTTATAACACACTGAACCTGTCCTGCGTCCCTCACTGCCTGTTATAACACACTGAACCTGTCCTGCGTCCCTCACTGCCTGTTATAACACACTGAACCTGACCTGTGTCCCTCACTGCCTGTTATATCACACTGAACCTGACCTGGACGTCCCTCACTGCCTGTTATAACACACTGAACCTGTCCTGCGTCCCTCACTGCCTGTTATAACACACTGAACCTGTCCTGCGTCCCTCACTGCCTGTTATAACACACTGAACCTGTCCTGCGTCCCTCACTGCCTGTTATAACACACTGAACCTGACCTGTGTCCCTCACTGCCTGTTATATCACACTGAACCTGACCTGGACGTCCCTCACTGCCTGTTATAACACACTGAACCTGACCTGGACGTCCCTCACTGCCTCTTATATCACACTGAACCTGACCTGTGTCCCTCACTGCCTGTTATAACACACTGAACCTGACCTGTGTCCCTCACTGCCTGTTATATCACACTGAACCTGACCTGTGTCCCTCACTGCCTGTTATATCACACTGAACCTGACCTGTGTCCCTCACTGCCTGTTATAACACACTGAACCTGTCCTGCGTCCCTCACTGCCTGTTATAACACACTGAACCTGTCCTGCGTCCCTCACTGCCTGTTATAACACACTGAACCTGACCTGTGTCCCTCACTGCCTGTTATATCACACTGAACCTGACCTGGACGTCCCTCACTGCCTGTTATAACACACTGAACCTGACCTGGACGTCCCTCACTGCCTCTTATATCACACTGAACCTGACCTGTGTCCCTCACTGCCTGTTATAACACACTGAACCTGACCTGTGTCCCTCACTGCCTGTTATATCACACTGAACCTGACCTGTGTCCCTCACTGCCTGTTATATCACACTGAACCTGACCTGTGTCCCTCACTGCCTGTTATAACACACTGAACCTGACCTGCGTCCCTCACTGCCTGTTATAACACACTGAACCTGACCTGCGTCCCTCACTGCCTGTTATAACACACTGGACCTGACCTGGACGTCCCTCACTGCCTGTTATAACACACTGAACCTGTCCTGCGTCCCTCACTGCCTGTTATAACACACTGAACCTGACCTGGACGTCCCTCACTGCCTGTTATAACACACTGAACCTGACCTGTGTCCCTCACTGCCTGTTATAACACACTGAACCTGACCTGGACGTCCCTCACTGCCTGTTATATCACACTGGACCTGACCTGGACGTCCCTCACTGCCTGTTATATCACACTGAACCTGACCTGTGTCCCTCACTGCCTGTTATATCACACTGAACCTGACCTGTGTCCCTCACTGCCTGTTATAACACACTGAACCTGACCTGCGTCCCTCACTGCCTGTTATAACACACTGGACCTGACCTGGACGTCCCTCACTGCCTGTTATATCACACTGAACCTGACCTGGACGTCCCTCACTGCCTGTTATAACACACTGAACCTGACCTGCGTCCCTCACTGCCTGTTATAACACACTGGACCTGACCTGGACGTCCCTCACTGCCTGTTATAACACACTGAACCTGACCTGCGTCCCTCACTGCCTGTTATAACACACTGAACCTGACCTGGACGTCCCTCACTGCCTGTTATAACACACTGAACCTGACCTGGACGTCCCTCACTGCCTGTTATAACACACTGGACCTGTCCTGCGTCCCTCACTGCCTGTTATAACACACTGAACCTGACCTGGACGTCCCTCACTGCCTGTTATAACACACTGAACCTGACCTGGACGTCCCTCACTGCCTGTTATAACACACTGGACCTGACCTGCGTCCCTCACTGCCTGTTATAACACACTGAACCTGACCTGGACGTCCCTCACTGCCTGTTATAACACACTGAACCTGACCTGGACGTCCCTCACTGCCTCTTATAACACACTGAACCTGTCCTGCGTCCCTCACTGCCTGTTATAACACACTGAACCTGACCTGGACGTCCCTCACTGCCTGTTATAACACACTGAACCTGTCCTGCGTCCCTCACTGCCTGTTATAACACACTGAACCTGTCCTGCGTCCCTCACTGCCTGTTATAACACACTGAACCTGTCCTGCGTCCCTCACTGCCTGTTATAACACACTGAACCTGACCTGTGTCCCTCACTGCCTGTTATATCACACTGAACCTGACCTGGACGTCCCTCACTGCCTGTTATAACACACTGAACCTGTCCTGCGTCCCTCACTGCCTGTTATAACACACTGAACCTGTCCTGCGTCCCTCACTGCCTGTTATAACACACTGAACCTGTCCTGCGTCCCTCACTGCCTGTTATAACACACTGAACCTGACCTGGACGTCCCTCACTGCCTGTTATAACACACTGAACCTGTCCTGCGTCCCTCACTGCCTGTTATAACACACTGAACCTGTCCTGCGTCCCTCACTGCCTGTTATATCACACTGAACCCGACCTGTGTCCCTCACTGCCTGTTATAACACACTGAACCTGTCCTGCGTCCCTCACTGCCTGTTATTTCACACTGAACCTGACCTGGACGTCCCTCACTGCCTGTTATATCACACTGAACCTGACCTGGACGTCCCTCACTGCCTGTTATAACACACTGAACCTGACCTGGACGTCCCTCACTGCCTGTTATAACACACTGAACCTGACCTGCGTCCCTCACTGCCTGTTATAACACACTGAACCTGACCTGTTTCCCTCACTGCCTGTTATAACACACTGAACCTGACCTGTTTCCCTCACTGCCTGTTATAACACACTGAACCTGACCTGTGTCCCTCACTGCCTGTTATATCACACTGAACCTGACCTGGACGTCCCTCACTGCCTGTTATATCACACTGAACCTGACCTGTGTCCCTCACTGCCTGTTATAACACACTGAACCTGTCCTGCGTCCCTCACTGCCTGTTATAACACACTGGACCTGACCTGGACGTCCCTCACTGCCTGTTATAACACACTGAACCTGTCCTGCGTCCCTCACTGCCTGTTATAACACACTGAACCTGACCTGTGTCCCTCACTGCCTGTTATATCACACTGAACCTGACCTGTGTCCCTCACTGCCTGTTATAACACACTGGACCTGACCTGGACGTCCCTCACTGCCTGTTATAACACACTGAACCTGACCTGGACGTCCCTCACTGCCTGTTATAACACACTGAACCTGACCTGGACGTCCCTCACTGCCTGTTATAACACACTGAACCTGACCTGGACGTCCCTCACTGCCTGTTATAACACACTGAACCTGACCTGGACGTCCCTCACTGCCTGTTATAACACACTGGACCTGACCTGGACGTCCCTCACTGCCTGTTATAACACACTGAACCTGACCTGGACGTCCCTCACTGCCTGTTATAACACACTGAACCTGTCCTGCGTCCCTCACTGCCTGTTATAACACACTGAACCTGACCTGTGTCCCTCACTGCCTGTTATAACACACTGAACCTGACCTGGACGTCCCTCACTGCCTGTTATAACACACTGAACCTGACCTGTGTCCCTCACTGCCTGTTATATCACACTGAACCTGACCTGTGTCCCTCACTGCCTGTTATAACACACTGAACCTGACCTGCGTCCCTCACTGCCTGTTATAACACACTGAACCTGACCTGGACGTCCCTCACTGCCTGTTATAACACACTGGACCTGACCTGGACGTCCCTCACTGCCTGTTATAACACACTGGACCTGACCTGGACGTCCCTCACTGCCTGTTATAACACACTGAACCTGACCTGGACGTCCCTCACTGCCTGTTATAACACACTGAACCTGTCCTGCGTCCCTCACTGCCTGTTATAACACACTGAACCTGTCCTGCGTCCCTCACTGCCTGTTATAACACACTGAACCTGACCTGGACGTCCCTCACTGCCTGTTATATCACACTGAACCTGACCTGGACGTCCCTCACTGCCTGTTATAACACACTGAACCTGACCTGGACGTCCCTCACTGCCTGTTATAACACACTGAACCTGACCTGGACGTCCCTCACTGCCTGTTATAACACACTGGACCTGACCTGGACGTCCCTCACTGCCTGTTATAACACACTGAACCTGACCTGGACGTCCCTCACTGCCTGTTATAACACACTGGACCTGACCTGGACGTCCCTCACTGCCTGTTATAACACACTGAACCTGACCTGGACGTCCCTCACTGCCTGTTATAACACACTGAACCTGTCCTGCGTCCCTCACTGCCTGTTATAACACACTGAACCTGACCTGGACGTCCCTCACTGCCTGTTATAACACACTGGACCTGACCTGGACGTCCCTCACTGCCTGTTATAACACACTGAACCTGACCTGTGTCCCTCACTGCCTGTTATAACACACTGGACCTGACCTGGACGTCCCTCACTGCCTGTTATAACACACTGAACCTGACCTGGACGTCCCTCACTGCCTGTTATAACACACTGAACCTGACCTGTGTCCCTCACTGCCTGTTATAACACACATCTGTGTGCAGATCACGTTCCTGGAATTTATTTGGATTATCTGCCTGGACTTAATAAATCTGTTTACCTTGCAGTATCAATATAATAGAATTTGTATTATATGATTGGAGTCATTTTTACAGGCTAATATAATATGCAAGTATAGTGGACCAATCAGCATCTGCTTGAGTTCAGGTATCCCCTAATGTAGAGTGGACAAAAGGCTAATTCCACAAATATGTCCCATGAGCAAAACAGCTAATAAATGATATGCAATTATTTATTTATATATTTTTATAACATTTTAGAGTGTTAAAATGTTAGAGTTTTTGAAGAAACGTGTTCTGCGAGGGTCGTGATTCGGTGTATGGGACAGAATATACAGTTACAGTACAAACATCATCATGTCTATGGAGACCCCCATAAACCCCACAGTGGAAGTGTCCACAGACCGCTCTGTCTGTCTCACGCTTCACACCTCGGGGTTAGAATTTCACTTTGAGAGAGAAAGAGAGATTTTAGATTTCAACTTTAAACTACATTTTATTGTAAACCAATTCATTCACTGCATATCCATCATTGTGGAAGGACCTACGTCTTCAAGGAAGCTGCTTTTATAAATTAATTTAGCTAAAACTATAATAATTGCACACAGCATATAGAGTAGGGGGAAAGCAGTAGGCGTAGTAGAGAACTTAGTACTCATCATCCTGAAGCCGTGTTCACATTGCAGCCCTTAACCCCGTGTCCGTGGACAGATGTGGGCACAGAGGTCTCAGGTGTGATCCAAACATGTTGTTTTTTATAATTGTTATATCACTATGTTCGATCAAATAAAAATGATCAATTTATGTTTTGTTTTTTGGGGGGTATTTTTGAATTTATTTACCTCTAAAAATACCATATTTTCTATGTAAATTATGCTTATATTTAATATTTATTTAACTTCAGTAAAAACAAATCATTCCAGTAAGTTCAGACAGCCAAACCCTAAAAATGTGGTGACTCTGGTGTCTTATGTTGGTATAAACTTAACAAAAAACAATAAAATCAATAGAGATGGCTATAGTGCTGGACTCTATAAACCACTGTTATAACGAATTTAAGTTTTTGACTTTATCACAAGTTAAAATTGTAATTTAAAAATATATATATCTGTGTTAGATGAGAATATAGAAAGATGCTAAAATATGCTTAGACAAATATGACCATGCTATAAGGAAAAGACAAAGTAGTTGATCATTTATCATTTATTTCAAACAAAAAACATCAAATTTCATTAACTCAAAAAAGTAAGTGTTAGGTAAGAATAAACGGGTAAGAAACAATAATCATAGTGATCATGTTTACATGCACTCGTGCGTGTGTGTGTGTGTGTGTGTGTGTGTGTGTGTGTGTGTGTGTGTGTGTGTGTGTGTGTGTGTGTGTGTGTGTGTGTGTGTGTGTGTGTGTGTGTGTGTGTGTGTGTGTGTGTGTGTGTGTGTGTGTGTGTGTGTGTGTGTGTGTGCGTGCACAGGTGGACACATGCATTTTTCAGTCATTGGCTCATTCAATTCTTTGTTTTTGTATGTGTGAGTGACTTTTTACAGGTGAAAAAAACCCCAGCTCTGTTAATGCTTTGTTTGCGTGTGTGAGAGAGAGAGAGTGTTTGCCACATTAAGAATGTTGTACAGGATCACCCCTTCATGTGTGTGTGTGTGTGTGTGTGTGTGTGTGTGTGTGTGTGTGTGTGTGTGTGTGTGTGTATGATGTGCATGTGCTGGATCGATTGATTTTTATTTGACAAAAAACAAAAATGCTCTGAATTACAGTTTTTCCCATTTATTCCTATAGGTGCCCATTTCTGTCCACGAAGGCGAGATTAAGGATTTTTTTAATTATTTTTTTTATTTCACCCACTTAACATTGTAGAATCGAGTAAATGTTTTGTGTGTGTGTGTTCAGGTGGCAAACCTAGGAAAAGTAGCCAAGTCTTGTACCACTCAGATTAAGGAAAGTATTTATTTTTAAATAAATAAAAATGATTTTGCCCATATTTGTCCCAAAAGAGTAGACGAGCATTACCTGGGTTCTCGCGAGATTTGGACGTGCGTATACTAAAAGTGCGTTTGAATATGCCTACTTACCTACTATAGAAAGAGAAAACAGTATGTGAAGGAGTAGCATGTTCAAAACATCAGTATTCACACAAGAGTTCCCGGATGATCTACTTAGTAGAGGTCCTGTCCTGGATAAGATTTGTATGCACTTCATTTAGCGGAGAATATCTCAACAGACTAATATGACCCTGTTGAACAACGTGGGATGTGTGCCAAAATCTCTACCCGGGACCAAAGTCCTGAAAATGACCACAACCGGTGACACTATTATCACACTACAGGTGAATGGGACTTCTTTTTTTTCTTTATAGATATCCTCATACATTTCTACCAGTTTAATCTTCATATTAAGAGAAATACTTTTTGTATTACACTTTGTCTTGAAAATAAAATAAAATATGCAAATTAGGCAATATCTTATTAAATATGCCTATTCCTGTTTTGTGCTGTATTGAATGGAAAATTATAAATACAATTGTATACAAACAAGGGACTTTTTTAAAAGAAAGAAAACAAGCATTTGATTAATATACAGACATTTTATATCCAACCTTGCTATTATCATTGGAACGTTAACTTAAAGTGAGAAATACAAAACATATTGACAAAACATTCTTTCAGTTTTGATCCTACTTGATCTCAGTGCCGCTTTTGACACTGTTGATCACTCAATTTTAATTACTCGTCTTGAAACTGTTTTTGGGGTTTCAAATACTGTTCTTAATTGGTTTAAGTCCTACCTTTTTGATCGGAAGCAGTTCGTTGCCATGGGTGGATTTAGACTAATGAGGTTAATGTTGTGCAGTCTGGTGTCCCCCAGGGGTCAATTTTGGGCCCTCTTCTTTTTAATATTTATGTTTATCCTCTTGGCCAGCTTTTGAGATCACTTGGTCTAAAATTTCACTTCTATGCAGATGATACCCAGATCTACATTCATTTTAGACCTAATGAAATTGTGTCTGTTAATTTTCTCTCTGGGTGTATTTCTAAGATGAAGGAATGGATGACAGATAATGTTCTTTGTCTTAACAGTGAAAAAACTGAGATTATGCTTGTTGGTTCACCCCACCAACTACGCAAAGCAGAGCCGGTCACTCTAACTCTTGATGGCTCAAATGTGGAGTTTCAAACAAATCTAGGAGTAATTTTTTATGCCAATCTAACGTTTGAGCCACATGTTCTGAATACTGTTAAAATGTCATTCTTCCATCTTAGAAATATTGCCAGATTGCGTCCAATGCTGTCGTTTACTATTGCTGAGAGATTGATAAACATTTTTGTGTTTTCCCGTATCGATTACTGTAATGTCTTGTTAGCTGGCGTGTCAAAAGCTAGCCTTAAACAGAATGCAGATTTTGCAAAATTCAGCTGCCAGAATCCTTACTAGAACTAATATACGAGACCATATTACTCCCGTTTTGGAGTCTTTGCACTGGCTTCCCATTAGGTTTAGGGTGGACTTCAAAATTTTGATGCTTACTTACAAGGCACTGCATGGTTTGGCACCTCAATACTTGACCGAGCTTTTAACTCCATAAACTCCAAAACGTGATCTTCGTTCTTCGGAAACTGGTCTTTTAACTGTTCCCTCAACTCGTTTAAAGGACAAGTTGGGTATTTTACACTTAAAGCCCTGTTTACAGATCGTATCTGATGAAATAGAACGGTTAAGATTTAAATTTGGACACATGCTGCTGTCCCGAGAATTTTAGGTTTATTTCGCTTCACCCCCCCACCCCCACAATGGTTGTCTATGTGCACTGGAAGATTCCGTCCTAAAAACACATTAAACTTTCGTTTACAAAGACGTGAAACTCAACGAGTGGTGACAATTCATCAATTCAAGTCATCCATTCCTTCATCTTAGAAATACACCCAGAGAGAAAATTAACAGACACAATTTCATTAGGTCTAAAATGAATGTAGATCTGGGTATCATCTGCATAGAAGTGAAATTTTAGACCAAGTGATCTCAAAAGCTGGCCAAGAGGATAAACATAAATATTAAAAAGAAGAGGGCCCAAAATTGACCCCTGGGGGACACCAGACTGCACAACATTAACCTCATTAGTCTAAATCCACCCATGGCAACGAACTGCTTCCGATCAAAAAGGTAGGACTTAAACCAATTAAGAACAGTATTTGAAACCCCAAAAACAGTTTCAAGACGAGTAATTAAAATTGAGTGATCAACAGTGTCAAAAGCGGCACTGAGATCAAGTAGGATCAAAACTGAAAGAATGTTTTGTCAATATGTTTTGTATTTCTCACTTTAAGTTAACGTTCCAATGATAATAGCAAGGTTGGATATAAAATGTCTGTATATTAATCAAATGCTTGTTTTCTTTCTTTTAAAAAAGTCCCTTGTTTGTATACAATTGTATTTATAATTTTCCATTCAATACAGCACAAAACAGGAATAGGCATATTTAATAAGATATTGCCTAATTTGCATATTTTATTTTATTTTCAAGACAAAGTGTAATACAAAAAGTATTTCTCTTAATATGAAGATTAAACTGGTAGAAATGTATGAGGATATCTATAAAGAAAAAAAAGAAGTCCCATTCACCTGTAGTGTGATAATAGTGTCACCGGTTGTGGTCATTTTCAGGACTTTGGTCCCGGGTAGAGATTTTGGCACACATCCCACGTTGTTCAACAGGGTCATAAAGCCCCATTCGCACGGGATTAGTATTACCTAGGGACCTCCGGTAATTTGTAATAATCGCAGAGGTCGTCTGTGATTTTTATCCCGTGCGAATCTGCCATGTCTGTAAAAATGTCTGTAAAAATTCCCCCGAAAATTACCTACCGTATTTCGGCCAACACAGGGGTCCTCTGATAATACCAGTCCCGTGCGAATCCCCATGTCTGGATTTGGGCTGTTTTTCTGTGAGCCTTTCATTTCCTAAAGAACGTAATAACCATTATGGGCCGTTTAACAGTCCATTTTACGTCTGTATTAAAACTATTTTAACAATAAAATCTCTCGATATGCTCTACTCCAATCCGATTATAGTTTTTCTCCAATAAAAACTATGAAGTGCTGCAAAAGAGAAAACAGTAAAGACGTGATCCGGAAGCTCAACTCGGACCGTTGTCATGGAAACGTCAAATTAAGTATATTGGCGCAACATGGAAGATCTTTTGGAAAGTTTGGACGCTTTTTGTGGTAGTGTAATTTAGTAGTCTGTATCGTGGAGCATTTCTTTGTCTCACACGGCCTCTAAAAACGTCCATCCTGTAAGTATCTCAAGAAATCAAAGTGTGAAAGAGTAAAAATGATATAAAATGAAATAAACCAAATAAAATGAATAGAAAAACAAGCCTATCGCGACGTTTCGGTATTTATAATTCCTTCTTCAGGCAGGCTTGCTGTAAATATGGACAAAGAATAAAAGAAAAAGAAGATATATTATATACAATAATATCATATTCTATAATATATATCATATATTTCTCTAATAAATTGGTTTTAAATAAGTTCTTTTTTTGAATTGCAATACTGCAGCGCGATCTTCGTTTCAGCACGTTCAGCTAGTGAAGTGTGGATGGGTGGGCGCACGCTGTAAAGTCCGTAAACTCGAGGGAATTACGAACATTTATTTGCCCATGTGAATGAGCCACCAAAAACACAGACGTCAGGGGGTCATTTCTTAATTACAGAGGTCCAGGGGTAATACTAATCCCGTGCGAATAGGGCTTTACTATAACAGTTGAGATATTCTCCGCTAAATGAAGTGCATACAAATCTTACCCAGGACCTAGACTAACTGCTTCTGCACAGATTCTCGAGTTCTCGACCGATGGATACTTTTCTATCGCAGGAGACCACGCGAGAGGACACGTCATAATCGAACATCGCAGAGATCGGCGACGCCAGTGTACGCTTTCAAATGTGAGTAAACACGCTTCCTTGTGTTAAAATCGCATGTGTTGAACTACTGTAGAGTGAACTGTGGAATTGTTGAAGGTGTAAAGACAACAATCATAATGACAAATACAAAAACAGAAAACAGAAATATCATGGGTTTGCATACATCATAATATTAGATTATATACACAGAAAAAAGCACAATGACAAGGTTAAATACCTTTGAATAATTCATCATAATACATTAAAAAAAATTATTTTGCCACCTTTGCTTGTGGTTGAAATTTTTTGCATATAAAATAAAGAAATTAACAATATTCAAGAGAAGAGGGTTAACAATATAGAACTTAAAACTTTATTGGTTATACTAAATCACAAAATAAATGGTCTTTTCCTTCAACAAGACCACACAATGAGTAAGTTTCATCAATATCAATATTACAGATAGATGAATTAAACCTGTCGCTCATATCTTTTAAGTTGTTGCGGTTGTGATAATGTCATAGGTCACATGATAACGTCAACATGGCAGATGTCCGGTTCACATTCATATCGCGATCAGGCTATATTATACCTACTCTTTTAGTGCCCGTTAAGTACGTACTTATTGAAATTGCATCCATGATCTACACACATGATCTACACATATCCAAAGAAGTCTGGGTATAAAATGTGTATATATTTTTGTAAAATAAACTATTATATATGTAAACTGTATGTGTGTTGCATTATAAACTTATTTTAAACAGTGCAAATACATAATTATTTGTATAAAGCATTATATGGCTTTATCTGTTTGTAAAAAGAACACAATTGTTTTGTGCAGTTTCCCTCTGTCCGTCTGCACGCTCTTACACCTCATCCTATTGATTTTACTATTGATCTTCAGTGGACTAGCCTTATTCATTTTCACTAGATTGTGTTTTCTAGCTAAATCTGCAATGTAAAATGAAACACAACACTGCATTCATAAATTATGGATTCAGAAGATGTTTTTGTGCATCTTGAAGAGGTTTTTCTGCTTACACTTTACATACAAGTTATTTTAACCACACGCATCAAGGAAAGTAGTCTTCAGCACTCAGCCCTAAAGGCTCCTAAACTCTGGAATAGCCTTCCTGATAATGTTCGGGGCTCAGACTCCTGTGAAGAGATGACCCAACACCTGTGACGAGATGTAACCCGTGTCGTGGCAAGTGTGTTACCCTCACCCTCCTCAGTAAAAGACACAGAGGGGTGTGAAAGAAGACACTGCTTCAATCTATGGACCAGCGATCAGAAGACCAGAATTCGCTCAAGAGACTGTGTTAGCAGCAAAGAAGCACAGGGACACACTGTTTAAGTTGGAAAAACAGGCAATTTGTATTTAAAAGGAATAACAAGCAATTAAAACGAAAGAAAATGTTCAAAAAGACAATAAAATTAAACTCAACACGTCAACAAAAGAAAATAAACCAAAAATAAATAAACTCTTATTTATATCCTAATTATAACCCCTTTTTTAGTCTTTCTTTTTATCTACTATAATTTATACGGTCTATTTAGTTTAAATCTAATTTTACCTAATTAACTTATTTTGGTATAATTAAGATATATGGTTTCTTTAGTTATTTTAGTTATTCCTAATTTGGCTTAATTATATTAAGAATACTTTTCTCTTTTGGTCTGATTTAAATGTAACTCTTTTCAATTTCAACCTTTCAAATTACCTTTCAGTTCACTCTTATTACCCAAAAATAGAAATTATGAACTCTTAATCAATAATTCAAAAGAAATAATCACAATATAAATTGACAAAATAACAACAATAAGGAAAATAAATCACAGTCAAATTATCTCAGGGTTCACAGAAATCTCAATGTGATATGAGATTGTACTAGTTCTCAGCTCCAGTTCAATGTTCCTTCACGAGATCCTTCTTCCGCAGCTCAAATTAACTCACAGTTCAGTAGGATAGGAGGAGAAACCATGTACTCGACCCTACCACACAGTTCACAGTGCGATTCTCAGTTCGATCCTTATTTGGGCATGGCTCGCCAGTTCCTGCTTCCACCAACTCTCGAACTTTCGCAGTGAAGCAGGGACATCTCACGTGCAGCTTCCCCGATCCTCGTTCCAGAAAGCAGCATCCAAACTCAGCAAATAGAAAATGGCAGACAAAACCAAAAGAAAATCCCGAAAGGATAAAAAAAAGAAAAAAAAAAAAAAAAAAACCAACCTTGGAAAAACAAGGCCAAAAGTACAATTAGGCCCTTTTCTCAAAAATACACATATTACCACACTTAATATCAATATATTCAACTATTAACGTTTCAAACTTCACTTTTCATATATATAAAACACATTAACTTCTCATTTATATATATAAAACAGGATTTCAAATGACGCGCTAGGTCTCATCTGCTCAATTTACACGTGCGTCACACTCATCCGTTTGCTCAAACTCAGTTATTCGACAAAACCTATAAATTCACATTTCACAAATCATAAAAAATAACCTCCCTTTATAATATCACTTATTTAACACATTTATGAAGAAATCTTCTATATTTTCCCTTTTTTCAGAAGGTTGACTCTTACATACATTTAGCTAAATATAACACACATATCTGGCATTTGAACACATTTTATCGGATATTTATACATAAGAACCTTAGTAATAACAATAAAACGAAAACTTCACTTACCAAGAGTACTCTAATATCAATTAGAAAAAGTTTGCGGCAGCTCTTTCAGCTTTAGGCCCGTACTTCAATGCACGTACAAAAAGCTAGTTTCACTTTTACTCAAAATCAATCATCACAGTATCAAGTTCTGTTTCTATTTCTCAAAATCTTTATGTTCTGTATCTCTAAATCTCTCTAAACAAACTACTAGCTTGCTCAGTCTAATTCTTTCTCTTCTCAGATCGCGTTCACTGCTTCTTTTTCGGTGCTTCTCTCGGAAAAAATGATCGTTGCATCATCTCTCGACTCCGATGACTCCACCCACTAAGGCGGCCAACTCTGATTCGTTTATTAGGACCAATCATCGTCTCATTAAATCAAATCACTCTTCTCTAATTTATGTATTCTTATTTTCTCTTTTCTTTACAGATATTTAATCAAATAACTGTTCATTCACATAAGTGTCAGTCTCTTTCTTTCCTATTTCAAAAATAAAAACATCTTTAGCAACCTGGGTTACATGACCCAACACCTGTGAAGAGACGGACCCAACACCTGTGAAGAGACGGACCCAACACCTGTGAAGAGACGGACCCAACACCTGTGAAGAGACGAACCCAACACCTGTGAAGAGACGACCCAACACCTGTGAAGAGATGACCCAACACCTGTGAAGAGATGACCCAACACCTGTGAAGAGACGGACCCAACACCTGTGAAGAGACGGACCCAACACCTGTGAAGAGACGGACCCAACACCTGTGAAGAGATGACCCAACACCTGTGAAGAGACGACCCAACACCTGTGAAGAGATGACCCAACACCTGTGAAGAGATGACCCAACACCTGTGAAGAGATGACCCAACACCTGTGAAGAGACGACCCAACACCTGTGAAGAGACAGACCCAACACCTGTGAAGAGACGGACCCAACACCTGTGAAGAGACGGACCCAACACCTGTGAAGAGACGAACCCAACACCTGTGAAGAGATGACCCAACACCTGTGAAGAGACGACCCAACACCTGTGAAGAGATGACCCAACACCTGTGAAGAGATGACCCAACACCTGTGAAGAGATGACCCAACACCTGTGAAGAGACGGACCCAACACCTGTGAAGAGACGGACCCAACACCTGTGAAGAGACGGACCCAACACCTGTGAAGAGATGACCCAACACCTGTGAAGAGATGACCCAACACCTGTGAAGAGATGACCCAACACCTGTGAAGAGACGGACCCTTTATGTTCTGTATCTCTAAATCTCTCTAAACAAACTACTAGCTTGCTCAGTCTAATTCTTTCTCTTCTCAGATCGCGGAGAGACAGACCCAACACCTGTGAAGAGACGGACCCAACACCAGTGAAGAGATGACCCAACACCTGTGAAGAGATGACCCAACACCTGTGAAGAGATGGACCCAACACCTGTGAAGAGATGGACCCAACACCTGTGAAGAGACGGACCCAACACCTGTGAAGAGATGACCCAACACCTGTGAAGAGATGACCCAACACCTGTGAAGAGACGGACCCAACACCTGTGAAGAGATGACCCAACACCTGTGAAGAGACAGACCCAACACCTGTGAAGAGACAGACCCAACACCTGTGAAGAGACAGACCCAACACCTGTGAAGAGACGGACCCAACACCTGTGAAGAGACGGACCCAACACCTGTGAAGAGACGGACCCAACACCTGTGAAGAGATGACCCAACACCTGTGAAGAGATGACCCAACACCTGTGAAGAGACGGACCCAACACCTGTGAAGAGACGGACCCAACACCTGTGAAGAGATGACCCAACACCTGTGAAGAGATGACCCAACACCTGTGAAGAGACAGACCCAACACCTGTGAAGAGATGACCCAACACCTGTGAAGAGACGGACCCAACACCTGTGAAGAGATGACCCAACACCTGTGAAGAGACGGACCCAACACCTGTGAAGAGATGACCCAACACCTGTGAAGAGATGACCCAACACCTGTGAAGAGACGGACCCAACACCTGTGAAGAGATGACCCAACACCTGTGAAGAGATGACCCAACACCTGTGAAGAGACGGACCCAACACCTGTGAAGAGATGACCCAACACCTGTGAAGAGATGACCCAACACCTGTGAAGAGACGGACCCAACACCTGTGAAGAGATGACTCCTGCCAGGACTTCAGATGAAGCAAACTCTGAATCAACATGCACCAATGCTACATTTCTATATATCCTAATCATTTAACAAACATGTATTCATCACTGAGCTCATTGTTTCTGCCTTAAATTACTACATTGTTTAAATAAAACGTTAGCTAACTGTGAATTGTATATGTATATTTCTGAAATACATAACTTAGACAGTTACCTCTGATAACAGATCACTCTATATTGTAATGTGGACTCGTGCATTTTCTGTAAAGCTGCTTTGAAGTGATATGTATTGTAAAATGCGCTATACAAATAAATGTGAGTTGATCTGAATTGTGTCCATGCAATTACAATGACTGAGGTAAAAGTATCATAATAGTGCTTCATGCAACTGTTATATTGCAAGTCTTCTAAAGGCTGAATCTTGACATGTGGTGCGTTCTCATCAACGCCTCTGATCCATCAAAGAACTGTATCTTCTTTATGGGATTTTGTGGGGTTTTTTCAGGCATATTTATAGTTGTAGGCTAGATATACAGTATAAATGCAGGTTCTCTTTTTTGTTTAAAATCTGATTTGAGATGTAGACTACAACTGCTTCTGCTAACGTTCCCATTAAGTTATTATACGATTATTCATGAGAAGATTATATTGTTCTAATGTACAGTTTTTAAATGTTTTTTTTTTTTTAAATGGTAATGTGAACGTTAGGTGAAAATTCCATTGTCATTCTTCAAAAATTATGGGAATGTTACTTTTGAATGTTCTCTGAACATTCCGAAACAAGTAGCAACATTTAAAACGTTAGACAAACATCCAACTAAAACATTACAGTTTAAAATGTTCCATGAACAATGAATAAATAATGTTTTTGTGCTAATGCTATTAGCTAACACTCGATTTAATTATATCACATGGAACCGAGCCAACCGATATAGTTATCATTCCACAAAGTGATGATGTCACTGATCATTACATGGTAACTTGCATATTACGTACTGCTGTAATATGTCATGCGGCGTCGCGTTATCAACCAGGCAGAACAATCCTCCCATCCACCATAGATAATTTCTCAAATTGCTTATCTAATCTGTCTCAGCTGCTGCCTGAACCCAAACAAACAGATGAACTAGAAGAACTAACTAGCACTATGAGCACCATTCTCTCTAGAACATTGGATGAGGTTGCACCTATTAAATTAAAAAAGGTCAGAGAGAAAAATAAAGCACCATGGTATAACAATACTACGCATGCTTTAAAGAGAGAAACCCGTATTTTAGAGCGTAAATGGAAACAAACTAATTTAGAGGTCTTTAGAATCGCGTGGAAAGACAGTATGTCACGTTATAAAAAGGCCCTAAAAGCGGCCAGGGCTGAGCACCTCCGCAAACTAATAGAAAACAACCAAAACAATCCAAGGTTTTTATTTAACACCGTGGCTAACAAATAAACAGACGTCACCCGAACAAAATATCCCGTTACAGTTCAGTAGTAATGATTTCATGAACTTCTTCACTGAGAAAATAGAAAGCATGAGAACCACAATTGTAAACGTTCAATCTTCAATCGCGCCTTATAATTCAGCTTCAATTATCACCCCGCAAGAACAATTACAGTGCTTTACAACTATAGAACAAAAAGAGTTAAATAAACGTATCACTTCATCTAAAACAACAACATGTTTATTAGATCCTATACCAACTAAACTACTGAAAGAAGTGTTACCTGTAGTGGAAGATCCTCTCCTCAATATTATTAACTCGTCTTTATCTTTAGGTCATGTTCCAAGAACATTTAAACTGGCAGTTATAAAACCTCTCATTAAGAAACCACAATTAGATCATAATAATCTAGCAAATTATAGACCCATTTCAAATCTTCCATTTATGTCTAAAATATTAGAAAAAGTGGTGTCCGCTCAACTGGGCTCTTTCTTGCAACAAAATGATATCTATGAAAAGTTTCAGTCTGGATTCAGACCGCATCATAGCACTGAAACTGCGCTCGTTAAAATCACAAATGATTTACTTTTAGCTTCTGACCAAGGCTGTATCTCAATACTAGTTTTACTTGATCTTAGTGCTGCGTTCGATACTATAGATCACACAATACTCTTAGATCGACTACAAAATTATACTGGTGTTCAAGGACAAGCATTAAGCTGGTTCAAATCATACCTATCTGACCGCTACCATTTTGTCTATTTAAATGGAGAAAAATCGATCATAACTCCAGTAAACTATGGAGTGCCGCAGGGATCTGTATTAGGCCCTCTGTTATTTTCCATATATATGATGCCACTTGGAAATATTATAAGGAAACATGGAATTAGTTTCCATTGTTATGCTGATGACACTCAAATATATATTTCATCAAGGCCGGATGAAAACGCTAAATTTTCCAAATTGACAGAGTGTGTTAAAGATATAAAAGATTGGATGACGCGTAATTTTCTTTTATTAAATCCAGACAAGACAGAGGTAATACTTATCGGTTCAAAAAACCGCCCACAAAACCTCGCACAATACAACTTTAACATCATAGGATGTCCTGTTACTTTATCCTCTACAGTAAAAGACCTGGGTGTTATACTCGATTGCAACCTGTCTTTTGAAAATCATATTTCATATGTTACAAAAACAGCCTTTTTCCACCTTAGAAACATTGCTAAGCTACGTAATATGCAATCAGTTTCTGATGCAGAAAAGTTAGTTCATGCATTCATGACCTCGAGACTGGATTACTGTAATGCTTTATTAGCTGGTTGTCCTGCATCCTCAATAAACAAGCTACAGTTAGTCCAAAATGCCGCCGCTAGAGTTCTTACGAGATCAAGAAAATATGATCATATAACACCGATTTTATCATCACTGCATTGGTTACCTATAAAGTTCCGTATTAATTACAAGGTATTGCTACAGACTTATAAAGCCCTAAACGGCTTAGCTCCAGTCTATTTAACGGATCTTCTATCGCCCTATAATCCATCGCGCTCTTTAAGATCACTAAATTCAAGGCTTTTGGTCATACCTAGGATATCCAGAACCACCAAAGGAGGGAGAGCATTTTCACATTTGGCTCCAAAACTCTGGAATAGTCTTCCTGATACTGTTCGTTGCTCAGACTCGCTCTCCCAGTTTAAAACTAGATTAAAGTCGCATCTCTTCAGCCAGGCATTCATATAATCCTACAGTTCAAACTACAATCCGGCCTCTAGCTCATAAATGCCAGAGGAGAACTGGCCCCCGACTGAGCCTGGGTTCTCCCAAGGTTTTTTTTCTCCATTAGGTCACCTGATGGAGTTTTAGGACACCATTAGGTCACCTGATGGAGTTTTAGGACACCATTAGGTCACCTGATGGAGTTTTAGGACACCATTATGTCACTTGATGGAGTTTTTCGGTTCCTTGCCACTGTTGCCTTTGGCTTGCTCAGTTGGGGATATTTTGGGGATATTTAATCTAATTTTATCAATCAATAAATTCTTCTTGAAACAAACTTTGTTGTATTATTTTAATTTAATACTGTGAAGCTGCTTTGATACAATCTGTATTGTGAAAAGCGCTATACAAATAAACTTGACTTGACTTGACTTAATGTTTTGAGAACAGTATTACAGTTTTTTTGGATTGCTAAACGACAGTGGGCACAACTGGAGTCACATGTGCAAAACTCTAACTCCAGTCTGCACAGCAGCAGTTCATGTGGACCAAACTCTAGTTCGTTTTTCATTGCTTGAACACAGTTTTCAAAACTCTACACACTTATCCCATGACTTTAACCACAACCTGCACAACACTGTGGATTTACAGCACTTTGTTCAAATGCTAACACACTGCTGTCAAAACTGTGAACCACACATTCAAAACAGAATAGATTTCAGCCTTGTGCGTTTCAAACACTGCTGACTGCAAAAAAAGTCTTGTTTTAGACACACACACACATATATATATATAGGTAGAGCTCAGAAAGACTAATTTTGGAAATGGAACAAGGAAGACGGGTTGGTGGAGGGAGAAGGGTGGCAGGGAGAGGGCGGATGCGTGCCGGATGTGAGGACACGAGTCCAGAGGACTGCCAGGGATGGATAAGGCACTCCAGAAGGTTCTCATGGCAAGAGAGAACATTAGATGTGATGTTGATGAAAACCTGTGTCCTGATGCTAGAGAGAGGCAGGATTAGCCCCTCAATTATTTGTTCGAATTACAGTATGTACTTTTAGTTTCTACCTTTTTTTTCTCATTACTGTAATTCCGTAAATTGTGTTGGTAGTGCAGACTGTTGTTAGAGTTTGGCACATGTAGCTCCAGTTGTGCTCACTGTCGTTTAGCAATCGAAAAAAACTGTAAAGACCAGATAACATTGAACAAACATTCTATTAACGTTACTGGAAGAAGGTTTGTTCATGACTTTGAGAGACCTGCATGTGTATTCCTGCAGGAATTATTAATGAGTGTTTCCGTCACTGAAGCTTCTCTGTTGGCCGCAGTGATTCAGACCTTGGAGATCATATTCAGACGGATGAGCACAAGAGGTGGGAAATAGCTTCAGTTCTGCTGTTCCAGCAAAAACAGTGTAAACAAATGTTGCTTGCTCACACACTGAGCACCTGAGGGGTCCTAAAAAACAGGAAAAACTGTGTAGTTGAAAAAACTATATATGGCACCTCTTATGGGTCTACATAGCAGCACCATCTGACCATCTGACAAAGCTGTACAGCACTTAGTGGTTCCCCTATGATAACAAGTCTGAACCTATTTTAGTGCTATATTAATTCAGGTATTAGTACATGATTATTCATGTCCCCTTATTGTAAAGTGTTACTGAAAATATATTGATGGGACTAATAGAAAGGTCAGACGATGGCCATGTGGATGAAGAGACCCAAACAAGCAGGAAAAACTCATAGGCTATTTCTGGTAGGAGAAACTGCCGCTAGGAAAACCACCATGAAAACCACCATCATCAACACCATGATCAACTACTTACTGGGAGTGAAGTTTTAGGATGAAGAGTTTGATCAAATCACAAACAGAGTAAACATAGATGAAACCAAATCCCAGACATTTCACATTTATCTCATAACAGTGTTAAGGTGCAGTCTACTACTCACATCTACTGTTGTTCTGTGAATTTTAATGTAATTTCACTTCAATTTCACAAATGTGAACACAACTTTACTAAATTACAGAAATGTCTGTCTGTCTGTCTGTGTCTGTGTGTGTGTGTGTGTGTGTGTGTGTGTGTGTGTGTGTGTGTGTGTGTGTGTGTGTGTGTGTGTGTGTGTGTGTGTGTGTGTGTGTGTGTGTGTGTGTGTGTGTGTGTGTGTGTGTGTGTGTGTGTGTGTGTGTGTGTGTGTGTGTGTGTGTGTCTGTGTGTGTGTGTGTGTTATTTGCATATCTCTCGAACCGTTAGTCTGATGGATTTCAAACTTGACAGGTGTCTCGCTACGGGCACGAGTAAGTGCAGTGCCAAGTTTGACGTTGTTTGGATTAGAAATGCAAAAGATAGCGTTAAATATATCGGTCAAAGAAGCCCCAAGAAGGTTGTGGTTTAAAAATAAACATTCTGACATAAACACTCTGTCAGCTACACTGTTTACTTCTGAATATTATATTTTATTCACGGCCATCATTTGTAGTAACCTATTCACAAACTGTTTGCTCAAGTGTAGCATTTTTTCGGAGTTCACTGTGTAGCCCGCTCGCTGAAATCTGTGCACCTACGCCGTTTACTTCTGTATATTATATCCATCTATAAATTACGGGAACGTCTTTCTGTCTGTGTGTGTGTGTGTTATTCGCATATCTCTCGAACCGTAAGTCCGATGGATTTCAAACTTGAAAGGTGTCTCGCTACGGGCATGAGTAAGTGCAGTGCCAAGTTTGACATTGTTTGGTTTAGAAATGCAAAAAATATATATAAATATATATCAGTAAAAGAAGCACACACTGGCTCCAGCCGCTCTGGCTTTTGACCGTCACAGAGAGGGTCGAAGAAAGCAGTGGAGCTTTAAGTAGCTCAGAGTTCACTGTGTATCTGCTCCCTGAATCGTGTAGTTCAATGTTCCACATTTATTGTATGTCATTATGTCAGTATCAGTATTTGCTTTCTACCATGCACAAATAAAAAAAAGTCACTGAACTTTTGCTGTGTAATTGTAACAATGAGCACTCAAACACACCGAACCAACAATTACTAAAAACACACACAAAAACTGATTTTGCACAGGCACTTTGCACTAGAGAAGTTTATTATTTTTGCATTTTACCAGAGAGAAGTTTATTATTTTCACTCAATCCAGTTACAAAATCTGATTAAACATATGCATGGGTGAATTGTTCGCCATAAGTTCTGTAACAAACATTTAGAAAGTAGTTAGGATGTATTTCATTTTGCGCATGCTTTAAGTTAATTTTACCGACTATGAAGATGTTAAAGTTCATAGACCTTTAGCGCATTCAAATGTATTGAGTTAAAATTAAAATGTGATATCCATATCGCATTAAACACATCATTACCGTGTTTAATAACTTCAATAGTTATCAAGCACCAGCTGATTTAAGTTTTTCTTCAAACAAAAGTAATTTTCTGATAAATCATCGTACACCTACATGTGTTTTGTTGTATGCACAGATTTTGAGGGTCGCTTATAGAAAGATGCGTCCTTGTCTTTGTTTTGTGGTATTTTTTAAATCATAGCTAGATCTACATAGATGTTTTACACGATAAGATATGTCAGAGAACCTTGTGCGGTATTCTATATCCACATAAAGGGTTAAAATATAAAATATACATTTACGATATGTTAAAATATTGCTGATGAGGCCAAAAACTGCTTACCACATGTTTTCATAAAAAGAAGAACAATTATTAAGACATAAAACACAACGTCTGTTTTCTGGATCAGGCCTAAAACTCTGGTGTCAAAGTATTGGTGTGGACAGAATAAAAAATGTAAAAAAATATTAAAAAATGAATCAACCCTACTTTCATGTAAAAATACCACGTATCAACTGTAATTCATTAGCTTAACTGTGGTTTAGTGACACTGTGTATCTATTACTGTGCTGTGAAATGCACATCTTTAAGTGTAATAGCTAGACGATTTTGAAGTGTAATAGTTTTATAGGTAACAGAAAAACAGCAATACTCATCTTTCATGTCTATGTTTCGTAGACATAGCAGAAAGACGTTCTAAAAGAAATATGATTTGTTTAGTCTTAAACACTCTCATGTAGAAGGAGCGTCATTTAATTCTCTTTATGCAATATTTGTTCATGTTTTTCATACATTCCTATATGAACATGTTTGACCACACTCTGAGACTTTTTGTAAACTGTACAAAAACAAGATGTAAACAGCGTAATCGACTAGTATGTAATATGTCAATTACAGACATTCAAAAGCTAAAACTGATCACTATAGTGGCTTTTCTGTATTTGTTTTAAATGGCTCATGATGATGCATTTACTTTTAACCCAGTTGACCTCTAGAATTTACTTTTGTGCAATTTTATCAGCAGGTTTTACCAAAGTGTGGAACTTTGTTTAACAGCCTCAAGCTTTGATGAATATGCCTCTCTCAGTACAATAGTCAGATGTGATTCTGTTGTAATAGTTTAAGTGTAAAACAGCATGCACTTTGTGTAATTCGTAGATAGAGGGAAAGTTGCACTAAATGAAGTATCAATTTAGTCAAACAGAAAGACTATCACTTAAATTCTTAATTGTCATTTATTTCTATAAACACTGAATGTTGACGGCTCTCAAAGAAACGTCTTCACCTAAAACACATACAGTCCAACAAGATGACTAAATCTAGCGGAGTAATAAAACCATCATTTGGAAACTTTTGTGTAAAAATACACCCAAAGATTTAAGCACAACTACTTACATAATAAGTAGGAGAATATCTAACTGTATATTGTAGATTGTGAACATTCCATTACCTATATATTTGGGGTCAGAGGACATCCTCAGCTCATATATCTCTTTAATTTTGTGCTGGATGTTGAAGTGTTAGTTAAAAGATAAAGGTATTAGTTAATAACAAACAAACAAAAACTTTAAATCAACATGAAGCCATAATATTAATAAATAAAATATGGTATAATTACAGTTTGAAAATGACTTCCATAATATTTTATTTTAATAAAGGTATGCCCAACACAAAGTTGTGCGTTGTGAGTGAGACATCGCAAAGATTACACCGATATTAGATTTCTTGAACATTGCGTGGTTGCACTATGCCTGAAACTTAGTAATCAACATGCATTTCTGTAGGACTGTCAAAAAATCATCCGTTATCATGGTTTAGTTGTATTTTAAAACACTGTTTTTTCTTTCAGACGTATTTGGTAGCATGATTATCTTGTTTAATCGTGTATTCAGTCCATATTTATCAGGTTGATATTTGTAGAAATAAGCAAAATACATTTATAAAACAAAAAGAACAAGTTAATGGCCTTGTGTCAGAACACAACAGGTATGAAGATATGTTTGGTTTTTAACTTTTTATTCTAACTTTAAAGCTAGATTATCCTTTGAAAAGTGTAATACAGTATTTGATTTTTACACATGCAGTGTTTTCGCCAACTGACCTAAACCGTTGACCCCTGAAGTTATGATTTCTGAAGGCCTCTCATGTGTAGATTCACTCGGTTGAAAAATGGTATTTTGTCATTTAAACATCTGAAATTAAAGTTACAGTAGTTTTTAAAATGTATTTTATTAGCTAAAATCATTGTCTGTATTCATAAAAGATGTCCTCATTGGTGTAAAATGACCTCTGCCAATGATCTGACTGATCCTCGTAAGCGAAGAATTTCTTCTCTTTGTTTACATGGGGCGGGTAAGTCCATGAGGCTTCCATGTCATTCCTCCATCTTGAAAAACTATAATAGCAGAGAGGGACAAAAAGCACTAGCCTACCTCAACACGTTTCATCATCAACGCGTGTTCGTTCAGAGCCGGCTGCCTGAGACCAGCTAAAGTGGACAAGGAGATCAGTGAGAGGCACTTGTCACTGCCCCGGCACATTTGAAAGGCTGCACTGCACGGTATATAATGCAGGATCATAGTTATGCAGGGCCACAGGAGAATCCTCGTCGCCAAAAAGCTACAATTTTATTTAAAAGGAAACGTGACCGGCGAATTCAAAACGAGGGTAAATATCGGGATAGCTAAATGTCTAAATGACAAGCTTTTTTTTATTACTTGGTTGTGTAAATCATTATATATGTTGTGAAGAGGCAGAGACAGTGGGATCCATTTGCAGCTTTATTATAGAGTAGTCTAAACAGGCAGGGTCAAACACAGCAGACAGGGCAAAGCAGGCTAGGCAGAGACAAACCAGGTGAACAGGCAAGGGTCGAGGCAGGCAGCAAGAATCAGGAATCAATAGACAATCCAGGTCAGGGCAGGCAGCAGAGAATCAGAAACGATAAACAGTCCAAGGTCAGTAACAGGAATCAAACACAGGAATAAACGCTCAGAAATGATGGCCAGGGCAGAATCAAGACTTCGCATTGAATGTGTGTGTGGAAGTGGTTTATATGAGTGTGTGTAAATGAGGTGCAGGTGTGTAACGCAATCAGTCCCAGGTAAGCGGTATTATGGGAAATGAAGTTCAATGGGTAAAGTTAATATTCCGGGGAAGGTTCCCTCCGGTGGTGAAGAGGAGGCGGTGCGGGAGCCTGCTCTGTAACAGAGCCCCCCCCCTGCGAGCAGCTCCTGAGGCGAGAAGGCAAACGACGCCGGGGTCTTCCACGAGGTCGAGGGGCCGGTTTTCCCGGATGCATCCGATGAAACTCTTCTGTGAGTGTGGGGTCTAGGATATCTCCTGCGTTGACCCAGGATTGCTCCTCCGGACCGTACCCCTCCCAGTCAACCAGATACTGGAGGACGTTACCCCGGCGCCTGGAGTTCAGCAACTTGTGCACACGGTACGCCTCCTCGCCGTCAACCAGGATGGATGGGGGGTCTGGAGCCGTGACTCCCTCCTCCGACTCTCCTCTCGGACCACCGGCAGGTTTCAGGAGTGACACATGGAATGTAGGAGAAATACGGTAATTAGCGGGCAAATCAAGTCGAAAAGATACAGGGGAAATTTGTCTGAGAATTTGGAACGGACCAACATACCTGGGACTGAGTTTGCGACATGGAAGTCGAAGTCTGAGATCTCTGGTAGAGAGCCAAACCCACTGGCCGGGTTGATAAACTGGAGCGGGGCGACGGTGACGATTAGCCTGGACTTCTTGACGTCTGACGGCGTGGAGGAGATGAGTGTGTGCCTGATCCCAGACCTCTTCACTCTTTTGTAACCATTCTGTGATAGATGGCAAGTCAGTGGGTTCACCGGACCAGGGGAAAAGTGGAGGTTGGAAGCCCAGGATGCACTTGAAAGGAGTGATGCCTGTAGCAGGTTTGACCAAAGAGTTCTGAGCGTATTCAGCCCAGAACAGATACCTGCTCCACTCGGTTTGGTGTTGTTGACAATAGGAGCGCAGGAAGCGAATTACATCTTGATTAAGGCGTTCTGTTTGTCCGTTGGACTGGGGATGATAACCAGAGGTAAGGCTGATGTTGACATTGAGGTGTTTGAAAAAGGATGTCCATACCCGGGAAGTGAATTGGGGTCCTCGGTCAGAGACAATGTCGTCAGGAAGGCCGTAGAAGCGGAAAACCTGGTTGCAGAGTAATTCAGCAGTCTCTAATGCAGTGGGGAGTTTGGGAAGAGGGATTAACCGGCAGGCTTTGGAGAATCGATCTACTATGGTGAGTATGGTGGTATGGCCTTGTGAAGGTGGTAAGTCTGTGATGAAGTCGATGGCTATGTGAGACCAGGGGCGTTGAGGTGTAGGCAGAGGAGTTAAGAGACCTGCTGGGAGTCGTCTGGAAGACTTGGAGGTATTACAAGTTATGCAGTTCTTGATGTGAGTTATGGTATCTGATTGTAAAGTTGACCACCAGAAGCGGTTCTGAAGTAGATGGATAGTAGCCGTGATTCCGGGATGTCCTGAGCTGGGTGCAGAATGTACTTGGTCGAGTAGTCTTGAGCGTAAAGGTTCTGGAACGTACAGAAGGTTTTCGGGGCATTCGGATGGAAGTTCTGTTTGGTGGTTGAACTGTTCAATTTCTGTGATTATGTCCCACTGTACAGGGGCTACCAGGAGACTCTCGGGAATGATGGTGTCGTTGGGGAGAAGTTGAGTGGGTTCTTCTGCTTGGCGGGAGAGAGCGTCTGCTTTTACGTTCTTTGATCCTGGTCGATAGGAGACAGTGAATTGAAACCTGGTGAAGAATAGAGCCCATCTAGCCTGACGAGGATTCAGACGTTTAGCTGATCGAAGGTATTCAAGGTTCTTATGATCAGTGAGGACAATGAAGGGTTGAGCAGCACCTTCCAGCCAGTGTCGCCACTCCTCGAGGGCGAGTTTCATGGCCAACAATTCGCGGTTTCCCACGTCATAGTTTCTTTCTGCTGAGGATAGTTTTCGGGAGAAGAAGGCACAGGGAAACATTTTTTCTGGGTTACCTTGGCGTTGAGACAGAATGGCTCCGACCCCGGTATTGGAGGCATCCACCTCCACGATGAATTGACGTGTGGGATCTGGGTGTCGAAGAATGGGAGCGGAGGTAAATTGGGTCTTTAGCTTTTCAAAGGCTTGTTGAGCTTCAGGGGACCAGGTCAGACGAGACGTGTGGCGTTTGGTCATGGTAGTTAGAGGAGTGGCTATGATGCTAAAATTTCTGACGAAACGTCTGTAGAAATTGGCAAACCCTAGGAAGCGTTGCAGTTCTTTGACGGTTTGGGGTAATGGCCATTCCAGTACCGCCTTGACCTTCTTATCATCCATGGCCACCCCTTCTTGGCTGATTACATACCCTAGAAATGAAGTGCTGGTTCGATGAAATTCACACTTCTCTGCTTTCGCGTAGAGTTGGTATTGTAACAGACGTTTTAGGACCGTTCTGACATGGTGAATGTGTTCTTCTAAGGAGTTTGAGTACACCAGGATGTCGTCGATGTAGACAATCACCCATCTGTCCAACATGTCCCGGAACACGTCATTCATGAACGATTGGAACACTGATGGACTGTTAGCCAGGCCGAAGGGCATAACCAAGTATTCGTAGTGCCCGCTACTGGTGGAGAATGCTGTCTTCCATTCGTCACCCTCACGAATCCGAATTAAATTGTATGCATTGCGAAGATCCAACTTGGTATAATATTTGGCTTGTCTAAGTTGTTCGAGAGCGGCTGGAACCAAAGGTAAAGGATAACGAAATTTGACAGTGATGTCGTTCAGTCCACGATAGTCAATGCAGGGTCTCAAACCTCCATCCTTTTTCTTCACAAAGAAAAACCCGGCAGATGCTGGAGAAGTTGATGGTCTAATGAAACCCTTGGCTAGTTCCTCTTGGATGTAAAGTTTCATGGCATTAGATTCGGGTTGCGACAGGGGAAAAATTCTACCTTTGGGTGGTGTGGAACCTGGAGTGAGTTCGATGGCACAGTCAACAGAGCGATGTTCAGGAAGTTGAGAGGCTTTCTTTTTGCTGAATACTTCAGTGAGGTCTGCATATTCGGAGGGTAGTTTTACTTCTTGGTTATCAGGAGGGGACACGATGGAAACAGGTTGAGAAACTCGAGTGATTTTCGAGAGACAGTGTTCATGACAGTGCTCACCCCATTGTGTGATCTGGCCATCTCTCCAAGAAATGTGTGGATTATGGGTGCGTAACCAGGGTAGACCGAGGATAATAGAGTGATGAGGGGCTTGGATGACATAAAACTGAATGGTTTCTGAGTGCAGGGTACCGACATGCATCTTGATCTCTTCAGTCAAACGATGAACTTTTCCTCCTCCGATGGGTTGGCCATCTAGCGCCTCCACTGTCAGAGAAGACTCACAGGGATTTAATTTTAGTTGATGTAATGACGTGAATTCATGAGAAATGAAGTTCCCTGAGGCTCCTGAGTCGAGCATGGCAGTAGTGACAATAGTTCGGTTTTTGATGTGCAGGCGAATGGGTAACATGATACTGGATGTGAATAAATTCTCGTTGGTGTGAGAACTCACCGATTGAGGTTTGCTGACAGGACGAACAGGGCAGGAAGCTTTCATGTGACCTGGTTGACCACAGTACAGGCAAAGACGATTCTGCTGGCGACGTTCTCGTTCTTCAGGTGAAAGATGAGAAAATCCCAGCTGCATTGGTTCACGCATTGTAGTGGATTCGTGAGCGGTGTATAGGGGTGTTCTGACTTGGCGTCGAGAACGCATGAGTTTGTCTACCTGGATAGTGAGATTAATGTATTCGTTCAGGCTCCTACCTTCATCTCGGCAGGCCAATTCAGACTGTAGTTCGACTGTGAGACCTTTTCTGAACAGAGTTTTGAGGGTATCCTCTATCCAGTTGGTTTGTGCAGCGAGAGTGCGAAAAGTGAGAGCGTAATCAGCGGCGGTGCTTCTTCCTTGAGAGAGTTTTAACAATTGTTCTCCCGGACCTCCTTCTGCCGTGGAGTGTTCAAAAACATTACGGAATTGTTGAAGGAATGCTCTGAATGAGGAAAATGACGAACCCTCTGGTCTCCAAACTGCCGTGACCCATTCTAGTGCCTTTCCCGTCAATAGTGAACAGACGAACGCGATGCGTCCGGCATCGTTAGAGTATAATGAGGGTTGCTGATCGATATAGAGATTGCACTGTAGCAGAAACCCCTTGCATTTAGTGGGATCACCGTCATACTTCTCCGGGAAGGCAAGACGAGTGTTGATTGAAGTACTGATGGGATGTGCTGATGCACTCTGTGCTTGTTCCGAAGGAGCGTGACTGGTTGAAGTTCGGAGAGCTTGTAGTGTTTGAACGAGTTCCTCAGTGAGGGAGGTAAGACGACTCAGCTGATGATGATGAAGAGATAACTGTGATGCTTGAGCAGATAGTTCAGTGGTGATCTGCATGACTGCTGCTGGATCCATAAGTGGCGAAGTCTTCTGTTGTGAAGAGGCAGAGACAGTGGGATCCATTTGCAGCTTTATTATAGAGTAGTCTAAACAGGCAGGGTCAAACACAGCAGACAGGGCAAAGCAGGCTAGGCAGAGACAAACCAGGTGAACAGGCAAGGGTCGAGGCAGGCAGCAAGAATCAGGAATCAATAGACAATCCAGGTCAGGGCAGGCAGCAGAGAATCAGAAACGATAAACAGTCCAAGGTCAGTAACAGGAATCAAACACAGGAATAAACGCTCAGAAATGATGGCCAGGGCAGAATCAAGACTTCGCATTGAATGTGTGTGTGGAAGTGGTTTATATGAGTGTGTGTAAATGAGGTGCAGGTGTGTAACGCAATCAGTCCCAGGTAAGCGGTATTATGGGAAATGAAGTTCAATGGGTAAAGTTAATATTCCGGGGAAGGTTCCCTCCGGTGGTGAAGAGGAGGCGGTGCGGGAGCCTGCTCTGTAACAATATAGGCAGCATAACAGTAGAACATGTATAGTTAAACTCCATGAAGTGCTATTGGAAGACATGTTGTCATAGCTTCTTGGCACATAACGGCTACCGCAGTTGCAACACGCGTTTGAAAAAGCGAGGCGCTGGAGAGCACTATCCGTTTAAATGCAAAATACAATTTCACCGCTAGATGGGAGAAATTATTTTGGGAGAACTAACTTGTAGGGTCTTTAACAAAAAAAGCCTCCAAAATCGAGGAGGTCAAAGGTCATGCTTCCTGCTATTGTATCATCAGCTCTCCCCAAAGTCTATTCCTGCGGCCACCAGACAGACAGACAGACAGACAGCCTGTCGCATCAACAAATGCTAACATTTTAAACCTCTACATATATTTTGAGTAGATAACCGATAGTATATTCTCAGAAATGTTTCCGCACTGATTAAGGATAGTTCGGGGGATACAAGCAAAAATGATCTTATACGTGTAATAGATCATAGCTACCAGTAAGATCATGCTTTGATTTAAGACGAGTAAAATTAAATATTCGCTCAAGACCAACTTTACTTATGCCGCGTCATGGACCACAGAGGCACATCACGTCTCTCAAATTGGGTGGTGATTTTCCAAATGATACAAACTTAGTGTAAATAAGAGCAATGTGGAGTCCTCGGATTTCTTAAAAACAACAAAACATTGTGACAAACTTTGACAACATGTTGTATGGACAAAAATACTGTTTGAAATATTTTTGTATAAATAAGATCTAAGACGCCTAAGCATACTTTTTGCTTTTATTTTTTAAATCTAAAGTTTTTTGAACAGACGCTGTTTAGTAAAAATAATACATAAGTCTTCTAAGAAGATAAATAGAAGATATGATTTTAATAAAACTTTAAAGATTTGATTTAAACAGTCTTTTAATTTTAAAATATCTAATTTAGTATAAACTCTGGATGTACTCTGGAACGCAGACTAGCTTTACTGTGACATTATCCCTCGAGACTCGTCTGGTCTGTCACCCTATATCCTGAAGCTAACATTGTCGAGTATCTTCTTCCTCAGATCAGAAGGACCTTATAAGCAGCTTATCAATGGGTCAGCCTGAGGCTTCACAGTTTCTAAATGTTTTCATTGTTGCTCTCTCTGAAGATGTGGTCATTTTCTCACAGATACAACTTAAGGAATTATTGAACATTTCACAGGTGTGAGATGACTTAAACATGTAAGATGATTTTATTTTTATTTTTGTTTATCTAAAACTAAAATAATTGGTTCAGTAGATTTTTAGTAAGATATTTATTTTAAAGGATAGAATGTTTTTGTGTGACTCTCTCTCTCACACACACACACACACACACACACACGCAGCTCCTTTACTGCTTTGACACACATACATAGACGCGCGCTCCCTATGTTTTGAGACAGTGTGAGGTCATTCAGGAATGACTATATGAATTCAGTAAACTAGTTGAGTAAAACAATATTGTGAACCCATTCATAAACATTTAACTGATTGTCATTTTTTTGTGACTCCATTTTATTTCAACTTTTTGTGTGAGGTTTTAGTAAGATCTTTATTTTATAATCATTTATATTCTTTTAAAAGAACTGAATGTTTTTTCAACGTTTGTGTGAGATAAACTTCCACAGTTTTTTTTCTTATCAGTTTCACAGTACAGCCCGGATACACTCGGGAATATGCAGGAGGATCCTGTGACACCAACTTCAAAAAACAAAACTTTCTGTCGAACCACATGATCGATGGCTAGCCGGGTCAAAGGTTAACCCCTTTGATCTCCTTTGATCCTATACCAAAAGGGGGGGGTAACCTGTCAAAAGGTCAAAGTCATTAATCATTTTGACACAAGGTATATCATAATAACTACTTATATATTTTTTCTTGTCCTGCTTTATCAGTTTGCTGGGAGTGATGAAAGGCTGTAATGGAAAGCCTATATATGGAGGTTGTTTGGGCGTTTTATTCTAATTACTAACCTCAGAAATACTCATTTACTGTTGTAAAATAGTTGGCATTTCTTTCATATTTTATTATGTCTCATATTTCTTATCCTCAAATAGTGTTAAAAAAGCTTGTTTCCCCAGGCTGGACCAGCCGCTGCACATGTACGGTCCTACGGCCTGGACGCAGTGATGGGAAGTTCGGATCATTAAAATCAACAAATCATTTTCCAAGTCATTTTGTTCATTTCAGCAGAATATAATTAAAATGCTACATGTTAATTGCCAAATTCCTCAACACATCTACTACCTTGATCACATTTCGAATAAGAAAAAAACTATAATTCAGCCAAGGCCAAATGATGAGAAACAGAAAACGATTGATTTATTGCTAAGGCCGGGGACACACTAGACGAGTTTAAACCTGTTGGAGAGCTCAGACACAGAAGGAATAGCCTTCCTGATGATGATGTTCTGGGCTCAGACGGACTCTCCCAGTTCAAATCAAGACTCTTTAGCCAAGCATTCATCTAATGCAGCTCTGTACCAACATTCACCAATGCTACAGTTTTCTATCCTAATCATTTGTTAACATTTATTCATTGCCTCAAAAACGAATTGTTTCTGCCTGAATTAATTCATTATTAATATACATTGTTAGCTAACTTTGTGAGTTATATATGTACATTTCTAAAATACATAACTTGGACACAGTCACCTCTGATAACAGACTCATGCATTTCCTGTAAAGGGATTTGGTTTTAAGAAACGTTTGTTTAATGTTTTCATATTTACGTAATGTAGTAAATGGTATATTTTTTATTTTTTTGTGAAATACACGAGTGAGGAGTCGGCGACTTGAGTGGGTAGAAAATAATAAGCCAAGTAAAGTGTTAATAGGGTCAGATTCATGTAGTGTGCTAACCAGTTTTAAAAACATGCAGTCAGAAGCAAGACAGTCCAAACTGTTTACAGAATCAATAAAGTAGGAGTAATAGTGACATTTATCTGGATTCCAGCCCATATAGGAGTAGTCGGAGATGAACTGGCAGCAAAATATGCAAAAAGTGCAACAAAAACATCTGAGGTAAATATGGCAGTTAATTATAGTAAGGCGGAAGTTAAAGCAGAATCAAAGCAGAAATGAAAAAGAAGTGGCAGGAGGCAAGAATGATCTACAGTATCCAGAAGAATACAGGAGGAATCAGAGAAAATGAAAAAGAAGAGGACATTATTTCGAGAATGAGATTTGCGCATACTGGACTAAAGTAATAGGGAAACATGAAACTGGGTTGTGTGAGCAGTGTAATAGAGTCAATAGAACATGCAGTTTGGAACTGTCCTTGGTAACAGCAGGAAAGCATGATTCTGAAAGATAGGCTAAGTAAAGAATTATTTTTAATTGAAATTAAGGGAAAAACTGGGCTTATTAGAAGGATATAGAGTTTAGTTATTCAAATTGGGTTTATAATGATGGGAATAATATTGTATTATTAATAATAATAATAATAATAATAATTAGTTATTTTATTTATTTATTTGTAGCGGGCTATTCTGATCCACACTCCATTTCAGAAGGGGTCAGTAATGCACACTAAAAGGTTGTTTGCCAACCGCCATTAAAAGTCAGAAGAAGAAGAAGAAGAGGAGTCGGCGACATAGATATACATAATAAAGCCTTTATTATGTATATATTATTAGTTGTTGTTTTTTTATTGCAGAACACGTTACAATTTGCAGACAAAAGAAATTGATCTTGTAATACAAAAATCATTTAGATACAGTTCACGTTTTCATAAGGAATAATACAAAAATAAATAAATAAATACACATCAGCCAATAGAGAATTGAAACAAATATCATACAAGTAACAAATAATCTGTATAAAAATTATAAACAACATAAAAGTACATAGCCAGAGTATCAGACAGTAAATATCAGTTAAATTAATGATAAAGTTAACTTAGATAAGTATTGCATACATGTTGATGCTGATTTACCATCTAATCCTGAAATAGATCTATATACGTTTTTAAGTTAAGTTTAAAAACATTGAAAAGAGGTTTGTTTTTCATAAATTTCGATTTATGAATAAAGAATTTTCCAAGCAAAATTAATAAGTTGACTATATATTTTACAGAGGAGTTTGAGTCAGAAAAGTAAAAGATGTCAAAATTAGATAAATGTATGTTTGAGCCAAAGTGTCCATTAATGAAACATTGTACATCATTCCCCAGAGAAGAGCTTTGTGGACAGCTATAGAGGTCTAACGTTTCTGTGTCCAGAGAGCAGAAGTGGGGCTTTATTATGTATATCTATGGTCGGCGACCTGAAGATCCTAATCAATCACGCGCTGCGTGACTTTTATTTTGAAGTGTTGTGTTGTCTTCTCGCGACTTGTCGCGAGAGTTCATTCCTGTAGCTGTCATGGCGGCCCAGTGTCCGCTGCATGCGTGTGTGTAATGAAGCTCGCTGTGTGTTGTGTGTGTCAGTAGATGAGTGTGATGATGAGGAGTGTGATGATGAGGAGTGTGATGAAGGCTCGGCTCGGCTGGGTTCGGCTCGCTGCTGTCAGAGGCTTTCATGAGCGGACTGTAGCTGTGAGTTTGGGGGACAGGTGAGAGTATTCAGACTATCCTCAACATGTTTAACTTACCAATCATTTTTACCACTCCAATATTTAAAAGACAGCTATACATATTTAATACTTTGAAAAATGTATATTATAAATTTGTAAAATATTTATTTTCTATTACATTACATTGTTTTTCTACTCATTTTAGTACTGTAGATGTATTTTATTTATTTTAATCAAATTATTTTAATCAAATGTATTAATTTATTATTTATTTAAATAAATAAAATATTTTTTATTCGATTTATTTATTTAGTTACTTAGTTTAATCTTTATTTTTATTGATATATTTATAAATTTTTACACTGCCTTACTTATTTTAAATTTATTTTAATCAAGCTTTGTTTATTAGTTTAGTTTTATCAAATTAATTTTTTTATCAAATTTTATTTATTTTAATCATTTTTATTTATTTATTTTAATGAAATGTTTTTATTATGTGGTTATTTGTTTTTATTTAATTATTTAAATTTATTTAAATTCTTTTTATTTATTTACTTATTTTAATGTATTTTTTTCATCAAATGTATTAATTTATTATTTATTTAATTCAAAATTATTTAATTATTTAATTATATTCTTTTTTTAATGTGTATATATGTTAAAAAAAAATTACACTGCGTTTCTCTAAACTTCCTCCGGACCCCAGTGTGAAAACCCCTGTGGCATTACGGATGAGAGTCGCTTTATACCAATTCATGCAACAGCATTACCATGCGATATAACATATTGTGATGATAATACAGTGGCTTTCTCTGAAGAACCTTACAGTACCACTGGTAAAGTGTTAATCCAGCAGTACTATGGTATTACCATCACTGCATCATTGTCAGAGCGTGTACACTGAAAAAGTCTGGTGTAGAAACGGAAATTGCTAGTTAAAACATTTCACATACATTTTGAAGTAGAAAAGCTAAAATAGTTTTTTTTTTTTTTGTAAAACATACTCCAGGAATCTTTGTTTCATGCACAACTTAGAAAACTAATTTTGGTAATAATTGATGTTCTGTGTGCAGGAGGCTGGAGATCTCAACGGGGAAGCTTGCACGCTTTGCTGACGGCTGTGCAGTGGTCAGAGTGAGTGAGTGAGTCTGCAGTGGTCTGAGTGAGTGAGTGAGTGAGTGAGTGAGTGAGTGAGTCTGCAGTGGTCAGAGTGAGTGAGTGAGTGAGTGAGTCAGTCTGTGCAGTGAGTGAGTGAGTGAGTGAGTCTGCAGTGAGTGAGTCTGCAGTGGTCAAGGTGAGTGAGTGAGTGAGTCTGCAGTGGTCTGAGTGAGTGAGTGAGTCTGCAGTGGTCTGAGTGAGTGAGTGAGTGAGTCTGCAGTGGTCAGAGTGAGTGAGTGAGTCTGCAGTGGTCAGGGTGAGTGAGTGAGTCTGCAGTGGTCAGGGTGAGTGAGTGAGTGAGTCTGCAGTGGTCAGAGTGAGTGAGTGAGTCTGCAGTGAGTGAGTGAGTCTGCAGTGGTCAGAGTGAGTGAGTGAGTGAGTCTGCAGTGGTCAGAGTGAGTGAGTGAGTGAGTCAGTCTGTGCAGTGAGTGAGTGAGTGAGTGAGTCTGCAGTGAGTGAGTCTGCAGTGGTCAAGGTGAGTGAGTGAGTGAGTCTGCAGTGGTCAGAGTGAGTGAGTGAGTGAGTGAGTCAGTCTGTGCAGTGAGTGAGTCTGCAGTGAGTGAGTCTGCAGTGGTCAAGGTGAGTGAGTGAGTGAGTCTGCAGTGGTCTGAGTGAGTGAGTGAGTC
Source organism: Leuciscus leuciscus (assembly GCF_965113295.1). Taxonomy (NCBI): domain Eukaryota; kingdom Metazoa; phylum Chordata; class Actinopteri; order Cypriniformes; family Leuciscidae; genus Leuciscus; species Leuciscus leuciscus. The sequence goes on from NC_138746.1 coordinate 37,165,863, forward strand.
TGCAGTGGTCTGAGTGAGTGAGTGAGTGAGTCTGCAGTGGTCAGAGTGAGTGAGTGAGTCTGCAGTGGTCAGGGTGAGTGAGTGAGTCTGCAGTGGTCAGGGTGAGTGAGTGAGTGAGTCTGCAGTGGTCAGAGTGAGTGAGTGAGTCTGCAGTGAGTGAGTGAGTCTGCAGTGGTCAGAGTGAGTGAGTGAGTGAGTCTGCAGTGGTCAGAGTGAGTGAGTGAGTGAGTCTGCAGTGGTCAGAGTGAGTGAGTGAGTGAGTCTGCAGTGGTCAAGGTGAGTGAGTGAGTCTGCAGTGGTCAGAGTGAGTGAGTCTGCAGTGGTCAGGGTGAGTGAGTGAGTGCAGTGGTCAGAGTGAGTGAGTGAGTGAGTCTGCAGTGGTCAGGGTGAGTGAGTGAGTGCAGTGGTCAGAGTGAGTGAGTGAGTGAGTCTGCAGTGGTCAGGGTGAGTGAGTGAGTCTGCAGTGGTCAGGGTGAGTGAGTGAGTGAGTCTGCAGTGGTCAGAGTGAGTCTGCAGTGGTCAGGGTGAGTGAGTGAGTCTGCAGTGGTCAGAGTGAGTGAGTGAGTGAGTCTGCAGTGGTCAGAGTGAGTGAGTCTGCAGTGGTCAGAGTGAGTGAGTGAGTCTGCAGTGGTCAGAGTGAGTGAGTGAGTGAGTGAGTGAGTGAGTGAGTGAGTGAGTGAGTGAGTGAGTGAGTGAGTGAGTGAGTCTGCAGTGGTCAGAGTGAGTGAGTGAGTCTGCAGTGGTCAGAGTGAGTGAGTGAGTCTGCAGTGGTCAGGGTGAGTGAGTGAGTGAGTCTGCAGTGGTCAGAGTGAGTGAGTGAGTGAGTGAGTCTGCAGTGGTCAGGGTGAGTGAGTCTGCAGTGGTCAGGGTGAGCGAGCAAGTGAGTGAGTGAGTCTGCAGTGTTCAGGGTGAGTGAGTGAGTGAGTCTGCAGTGTTCAGGGTGAGTGAGTGAGTGAGTCTGCAGTGGTGTGAGTGAGTGAGTGTGTGAGTCTGCAGTGGTCAGAGTGAGTGAGTGAGCGAGTCTGCAGTGGTGAGTGAGCGGGTGAGTGAGTGAGTGAGCGAGTGAGCGAGCGAGTGAGCGAGTGAGCGAGTGAGTGAGTCTGCTGGATCTAGTATCACGTGTGTTCAGCGCTGATCACTGTCTATGTCTCTGATTGCAGTTGGGCGAGACATCAGTGATGGTGACAGCAGTCAGCAAGAGCAAACCGGCCACCGCTTTCTTCATGCCTCTTGTGGTGAGATGCACCTCAGCTCTGGCATGTTTACAACACACACACACACACACACACACACACACACACACACACACACGTGATTCTAGATGTGAGTCTTGTTAAGTACACACAGAACAGAATTCAGTGCTGTATTTAAATGTGGTTGTCACTCCTGAAACTCTGCAGTGTGTTTGTGGCCTCTGTGAATCACATGAGTGTTTTCTGTGAGAACGTCAGGTGGATTACAGACAGAAAGCAGCGGCTGCAGGACGAATCCCCACAAACCACCTGAGAAGAGAACTGGGCAGCACCGACTCCGAGATCCTGACCAGCCGGCTGATCGGTGAGACTCACACACGCACACAGTCACACACACACACACACACACACACACACACACACACACACACACACACGAGTCAGTAATGCATTGCCTGTGTGTGTGCTGTGTGTGCAGATCGCTCCATCAGGCCGCTGTTTCCTGCCGGATACTTCTATGACACACAGGTGTGACTCTCTTCAGATCTCATGCAGAAGCTGTAGTCACTGAGTCAGGATGTTCTGTGAGGTTTAGTGCTGTTCCACATGACATGTTCCTCAGATTCCCGGATGATGCACGTAAACGGGAAATATCATGAAAATCTGACTTTTCCCGTGTGTAAGTGCTGTAATCGTGTCCCCGGTGCTTCTACCAATCCAGAAAACATGAAAAGTGAAACCCAGTAACTGTGTTCTGGTGAGCCTTTCTCTGCAAGCATGTCAGAAAATAAGCCGATCAGATTTCGCTCTCCTTCTGACGTATGAAGAGGATCTTATTATAATATTAGCGGCCCTTAATCTGCACGTTTACACACACGACAAGCGACACCAGAGACCAGTTCTAACGCAATGATGAAGATCCAGCAAAGCCTGAAACTGTTGTGTGGTTGAGCACAGACGAGCACTGAACACTATTGACCAGAACATGTCACCGCTGTCTTATAAACACCTCAGGAACTGTGGACACTTGTGGAGAAGTTAAACATGATGATGAGATGATCAGTGTAACTCCACAACAACTACAGAAATGTCTCCACTAACATTCAGAAACTCTTCCTGAGTCTCTCCGTAAGGCTGCACTCGCTACTGGTTATTCTGGGATTCTGGATGAGTGAGATTGGCCTGTTCTGTTATTGCCGGAGTTTCTGAAGCTTGTGTAAAGACCCCGCCCTCTTCTGAATGGAGGCGGAGCTAAAGCTCATTTGCATTTAAAGGGATAAACACAAACGGCATGTCTTTGCTCACATCCAAAAAGAGGCAAATTTGACAAGCTATAATAAATGATCTGGTATTTTGAGCTGAGATTTCACACACACATTCTGGGGACACCAGAGATTTATATTACATCTTGTGAAAAGGGCCATACTATGTCACCTTTAATCAATCGAATGTTGGACACTTCGTGCTCTCAACAGTCGGTGTTTAATTGCGTAGATTAAGGGGACGGGACTTTCAGATTATTGCAAAATAACCATCTGAAATTCATACACTAGACGCTAGAGTACATAGTGTGTGATTTCTTCAGCAGTGTTTATATCACACATGCTGTGTTCCTGTGTTTCTGACCACCTCTGAATGTGATCGCATCACGAAACCTCTCAGATCCCAGTCACTCCTGTATCTGCACTCACTGTGTGTGTGTGTGTGTGTGTGTGTGTGCTGAAGGTGCTGTGTAACATACTCGCCGCTGATGGAGTCAACGACCCGGATGTTCTGGCCATTAATGGAGGTATGCTTATCTCTGACTGACTCGTGTGTTACTGTATGTGTGTGTCGGTGTCTGATGGTGTTTGTCTCTCAGCGTCAGCGGCTCTGGCTCTGTCTGATATTCCCTGGAACGGCCCCATCGGTGAGTCCAGCACTCGTACAGGTGTGTGTGTGTGTGTGTGTGTCGGTGTGTGAACGCTGTGGCTGGTTACAGGTGCGGTGCGCGTCGGGCTGGTGGACGGAGAGTTCCTCGTGAACCCCTCGCGCTCAGAGATGACCAGAAGCTCGCTGAACCTCGTGATCGCAGGAGCGCCGGCCAGCCAAGTGGGTCTGTGAGATTCTCAGAGCTCAGCATTACCCATGATGCTCTGGTCACGTTCTGATGTGTGTGTGTGTGTGTGTGTGTGTGTGTGTGTAGTGATGATCGAGGCCGCGGCAGAGAACGTCCTACAGCAGGACTTCAGTCACGCGGTGAAGCTGGGGGTCAAACACACACAGCTGATCATTCAGGCCATCCAGCAGATGAGCCGCGAGATGAAAGTGACCAAACGCTCTCCGGCTAAACTCTTCACGGCCTCCGCCGAGATGGTGGACTTCACTCGACTGTGAGACTCAATCATTTGATGATTTATTTTGGGGGTGAAATATGAGCTGGACTTCATGACACCGACCCATAATCCTGTGCTGTGTCTGTTAGTGCTGGGCATCTACACACACTTCACAATTCAATTCAAATTTGTTTCAATTGCTGCCATAAACATTAAACATTTTCATGGTTTATTCTAACATACGTTCAATATTAAACAACAGTTCATTTAAAAATATAATAAATATAAGGGATGCACCGATATGAACTTTTTGGCCGATACTGATAACCGATAATTCTTTATATTTGAAAGCCGATAACTGATATATTGGCTGATAAATCTAAATCCAAATTATGTCATTTATGAGAGCCTGATTACAAAAACAAAAGTCTCTCCATTAAAATCCATGTCCCAAACGCACAATTATAATGTTTTCATGATAATTTTCTGTAGCCGATATGACAGACTTGTGTTGCAGATTTACTGTATTTTTCTTTTTTGAAGTGATTCCAATCATATTTCAAGCAACTCAAACCATCATGTTGAACCGAGCGCATCTGAAGTGTCTCAGCTGAAAGAGATAATACATTATTTATTAGCTTTTAATATATCAACCACATTTTCTTATCATGCCGATATCGATTACTTTAAAAATGAACATATATCGGCCGATACAATATGGTGGCCGATATATCGTACATCCCTAATAAATGTGTAATATAGTGCATATGTTTGTCAGAATGCCCCTCTCTAGAGTGATTTTTCTAGCTGACTATTGAGTTTATGGTCATTGTATGCAATTCCTCATGACACATGTCAGCGTTTGATTGGCTGCTTTCTCCTCAGGTTGACGTCTGCTAAGATCTACGCTGTATTTACAGACTTCACACATGACAAGGTGAGTTTCAGCGCCACACCGTCTGATATCGTGATATTAAAGGAGTAGTTCACTTCAGAATTCATATTTCCTGATAATTTACTCTCCCTCTCGTCCTTCAAGATGTTCATGTCTTTCTTTCTTCAGTGGAAAAGAAATGAAGGTTTTTAAGGAAAACATTCCAGGATGTTTCTCCATATAGTGACTTCAATGGGGTCCAACGGGTTGAAGGTCCAAATGTGAGTTTCAGTGCAGCTTCAAAGTCTCGACACGATCCAGCCGAGGAATAAGAGTCTTATCTAGACAAACCAGCGGACATTTTATAACGAAATAAACATTTATATACTTTTTAACTAGCTGTGATGCGACACACATTATGTAATCATGTTGAAAGGTCACGCGTGATGTAGGCGGAAGAACCGACCTAATGTTTACAAAGAAAACGTGCAAAGACTAAGACAAGTTTTTGGAGTTGGAGGAGAAAATGAGATGGAGAAAACCCTACATTTTCCTCCTACGACAGGTTTCCACTTGACCTTTCCAACGTGATAACGTAATGCGTGAAGTCGTGGATGTGCAAGAATAATGAGAAAAATAATAAAGAGAAAAATCCTTGAATGTTTTCCTCAAAAACCTCAATTTCTTTTCGACTGAAGAAAGACATGAACATCTTGCATGACGTGAGGAAGAGTAAATTATCAGGACATTTTTATTCTGAAGTGAACTACTCCTTTAAGTATGCGTGTTTCTTCAGATATCCAGAGATGAAGCGATTAATAAGATCCGTCTGGAGGCCGAGGAGCAGATCAGAGGTGTGTGACGGACATGCTCGTTCATCAGCGGTTCTGATTGGTGTGTTTGCGCTGTGTAACGCTGATGCTGTCTGATGTGTTTAGAGAAGTTTCCACAGGCGGAGACGTTCGAGGTGGTGGAGGCCTTCAACAGCGTCTCCAGAGAGATCTTCAGGAATCTGGTTCTTCATGAATACAGACGGTAACCGTCATACTCAAGCTCTTAATGTAAGTGCTGGTGTTGGTGAGTCATGTGACAGGTACTCTTGCGTCATGTGACAGGTGTGACGGAAGAGATCTCACGTCTCTACGCAACATCTCCTGCGAGGTGGATGTGTTTAAGCCACTCCACGGCTCGGCTCTCTTCCAGAGGGGTCAGACACAGGTCAGCACACGCTACACCCCAGATCACACGCTAGATAACACGCTACACGCCAGATCACACGCTAGATAACATGCTACAGCACACGCTACACGCCAGATCACACGCTAGATAACATGCTACAGCACACGCTACACGCCAGATCACACGCTAGATAACACGCTACAGCACACGCTACACGCCAGATCACACGCTAGATAAAACGCTACAGCACACGCTACACCCCAGATCACACGCTAGATAAAACGCTACAGCACACACTACACGCCAGATCACACGCTACAGCACACGCTACACGCCAGATCACACGCTAGATAACATGCTACACGCCAGATCACACGCTAGATAATACGCTACAGCACACGCTACACGCCAGATCACACGCTAGATAACACGATACACGCCAGACCACACGCTAGATAACACGCTACACCCCAGATCACACGCTAGATAACACGCTACACCCCAGACCACACGCTAGATAACACGCTAGACCACACGCTAGATAACACGCTACATCCCAGATCACACGCTAGATAACACGATGCACGCCAGACCACACGCTAGATAACACGCCAGATCACACGCTAGATAACACGCTACAGCACACGCTACATGCCAGATCACACACTAGATAACACGCTACAGCACACGCTACACACCAGATCACACGGTAGATAACACGCTACACGCCAGATCACACGCTAGATAACGCTACACGCCAATTCACACGCTAGATAACGCTACACGCCAGATCACACGCTAGTTAACACACTACACGCCAGATCACACACTAGATAACACGATACACGCCAGATCACACGCTAGATAACACGCCAGATCACACGCTACACGCTAGATAACATGATACACGCCAGATCACACGCTAGATAACACACTATGCGCCAGATCACACGCTACACGCCAGATCACACGCTAGATAACGCGCTACACACCAGATCACACGCTAGATAACATGATACACGCCAGATCACACGCTAGATAACACGCTACGTGCCAGATCACACCCTAGATAACATGATACACGCCAGATCACACGCTACATGCCAGATCACACGCTACACGCCAGATCACACGCTAGATAACATGCTAGATAACACGCTAGATCACACGCTAGATAACACGCTACACGCCAGATCACACGCTAGATAACACGCCAGATCACACGCTAGATAACATGCTACACGCCAGATCACACGCTAGATAACACACCAGATCACACGCTAGATAACACGCTACACGCCAGATCACACGCTAGATAACACGCTAGATCACATGGTTACAGTCAGTGAATGTGTGTGCAGGTGCTGTGCTCGGTGACCTTTGACTCTCTGGAGTCCAGTCTGAAGACAGACGTGATCACCACAGCACTCAGGTCAGTAACACACGCAAACACATGATTTAAAGGTGTTACATACATACACACACACACACACACTGTTTATGAACCGCGTATACTAAATGAGGCAAGGGTGTCGAGTTACATTCATGATATTTTAAGGCATGAAGACTTTTTCAAGGAAAAAACTTTAAAATGTCATTTTGGTGATCAAAGATGAGTTTTAAGGGATAAAATGATTGACTACAGGGGGACTTTAATGAAATGGATAAATAAAGAATATTAAAATAAAGAAATATATTTGATTAAATAAATAAGGTATTTCAAAAATACTAGTTATTAATCTATTAGATAAATACAAATAATGAATGAATTATTTTGATTAATATAAATAAAAAATGTATTAAATAAATTATGCTTTTACCAGTACATTACTATGAATGTAAAAAAATATAATTTGTTTGTATAAAAATATATAGTTAATGAACTAAATTGAAACTAATTTTAGGTTTATAATAAAAAAATGTCAGTGTATAAATTGTTTATAAAAGATAAATGGCGTCTCACATGAGAATGATCATACCCGTGTTCCTGGACTCTTCAGCGTACAGTAACGGCTCCATCGGGGCTATAGCTGGTCTAATACTGTGTTTAGGTGTGTGTGTGTGTGTGTGTTAGTGTTCTCGCTAACAGCCTCTGAAGTGTTGAAGCACAGCTGATGTGTGTTCTCTTCCAGTGGAGTCAGAGACAAGAACTTCATGCTGCACTATGAAGTGAGTGAGCGCTGTAGTCGACAGGTTTAGCTCTGCTTGTGAAGACTCCTCATTCACTGAGTGCTCTCTTTCAGTTTCCTCCGTACGCCACCAATGAGATCGGGAGGATGGGCGGAACCAACCGGCGCGAGCTCGGACACGGTGAGTGTGTTTTCAGTGTGTGAACCTCCGCTTGTTATCCTCGGGATCTCATCACTGTCTCTGTGTGTGTGTGTGTGTGTGACATCAGGAGCACTGGCAGAGAAAGCTTTGAGACCCGTCATTCCTGCAGACTTTCCCTTCACCATCCGTGTGACGTCTGAGGTGCTGGAGTCCAACGGTGGGTTAACACACACACACACACACACACACACACACACTCCTCTCAGCCGTCTGTATGAGCCTGTCCTGAGTGTGTGTTGTGTGTGTCTCAGGATCCTCCTCGATGGCGTCGGTGTGTGGCGGGAGTCTAGCGCTCATGGACGCAGGTATGATCACATGACAGCAGAGCAGTGTAATGTTTAAACCTGTTGATTCCTGTCTCTGTGAAGCCCCTCCTTCTGAAAAGCACAGTGCGCTCTGATTGGTTGGCTGGAGTAGTGTGTTGTGTGATTGGCCGAGTGCTTTGAGCGTGTTTGGGAAATGGATTGTTTTGCTGATTTGATGGGCTCATCAGGTAAGGTGTGTGTGTCCAGGGGTGTGTGTGTGTGTGTGTGTGTGTGTCCAGGTGTGTGTGTCCAGGTGTGTGTGTGTGTCCAGGTTTGTGTGTGTGTCCAGGGGTGTGTGTGTGTCCAGGGGTGTGTGTGTGTCCAGGGGTGTGTGTGTGTCCAGGTGTGTGTGTGTCCAGGTGTGTGTGTGTCCAGGTGTGTGTGTGTCCAGGTGTGTGTGTGTCCAGGTGTGTGTGTGTCCAGGTGTGTGTGTGTCCAGGTGTGTGTGTGTCCAGGTGTGTGTGTGTGTGTGTCCAGGTGTGTGTGTGTGTCCAGGTGTGTGTGTGTGTGTGTCCAGGTGTGTGTGTCCAGGTGTGTGTGTCCAGGTGTGTGTGTGTGTGTGTGTGTGTGTGTGTCCAGGTGTGTGTGTGTGTGTCCAGGTGTGTGTGTGTGTGTGTGTGTGTGTGTGTCCAGGTGTGTGTGTGTGTGTGTGTGTCCAGGTGTGTGTGTGTGTGTGTGTGTCCAGGTGTGTGTGTGTGTGTCCAGGGGTGTGTGTGTGTGTGTGTGTGTGTGTGTGTGTGTGTGTGTGTGTGTGTGTGTGTGTGTGTCCAGGTGTGTGTGTGTGTGTGTGTGTGTGTGTGTGTGTGTGTGTGTGTGTGTGTCCAGGTGTGTGTGTGTCCAGGTGTGTGTGTGTCCAGGTGTGTGTGTGTGTGTGTGTGTCCAGGTGTGTGTGTGTGTGTGTGTGTCCAGGTGTGTGTGTGTGTGTCCAGGTGTGTGTGTGTGTGTCCAGGTGTGTGTGTGTGTGTGTGTGTGTGTGTGTGTGTGTGTGTGTCCGGGTGTGTGTGTGTGTGTGTCCGGGTGTGTGTGTGTGTGTGTCCAGGTGTGTGTGTGTGTGTGTCCAGGTGTGTGTGTGTGTGTGTCCAGGTGTGTGTGTGTGTGTGTGTGTGTCCAGGTGTGTGTGTGTGTGTGTGTGTCCAGGTGTGTGTGTGTCCAGGTGTGTGTGTGTCCAGGTGTGTGTGTGTCCAGGTGTGTGTGTGTGTCCAGGTGTGTGTGTCCAGGTGTGTGTGTCCAGGTGTGTGTGTCCAGGTGTGTGTGTCCAGGTGTGTGTGTCCAGGTGTGTGTGTCCAGGTGTGTGTGTCCAGGTGTGTGTGTCCAGGTGTGTGTGTGTGTGTGTGTGTGTGTGTGTGTGTGTGTGTGTGTGTGTGTGTGTGTGTCCAGGTGTGTGTGTGTGTGTGTGTCCAGGTGTGTGTCCAGGTGTGTGTGTGTGTGTGTGTCCAGGTGTGTGTCCAGGTGTGTGTCCAGGTGTGTGTGTCCAGGTGTGTGTGTCCAGGTGTGTGTGTCCAGGTGTGTGTGTCCAGGTGTGTGTGTCCAGGTGTGTGTGTCCAGGTGTGTGTGTCCAGGTGTGTGTGTCCAGGTGTGTGTGTCCAGGTGTGTGTGTGTGTGTGTGTGTGTGTGTGTGTGTGTGTGTGTCCAGGTGTGTGTGTGTGTGTGTGTGTGTGTCCAGGTGTGTGTGTGTGTGTGTGTGTGTCCAGGTGTGTGTGTGTGTGTCCAGGTGTGTGTGTGTGTGTCCAGGTGTGTGTGTGTGTGTCCAGGTGTGTGTGTGTGTGTGTGTGTTTGGTGTGTGTCCGGTGTGTGTGTGTTTGGTGTGTGTCCGGTGTGTGTGTGTTTGGTGTGTGTCCGGTGTGTGTGTGTTCAGGCGTGGCCATCGGCCTGATCTCCAGAGCCAGCGCTGTGTGTGTGTTCAGGTGTGTGTGTGTTCTAGGGCTGTCAAAATTGCTCAAAAATGACGTTCGAATATTCCCTCTAAAAAACACACGAATATTCGAACTACCTCAGTCTCGCTCGCTCTCTCTCTCTCTCTCTCTCTCTCTCTCTCTCTCTCTCTCTCTCTCGTGCCCTCGCGCTCACGCTCTCTCTGCGCATAACGGTAAAATGAACAACAATAAGCACATGTTGAGTGCTGATCAAGAGTTTTGTGCAAGCAATTTAAGGTCGCGACTCTTGCCCCAAATATAGCAGGCTTCATTCAGTGATTGAAACAAATGTATTAACATTAATTGAAGTTTTACAGTATAGAACCGACATTGAACGCTCCGAGCGAGCTGTGCTGTGGTAAACATGGAACTTTTCTGTTTAACGTTAAATAAAATGAGGCACACAATTCCGAGAAATGTGACAACAAAGAACTTTTACCCTGAGGTTCATAAAAAATAAAGTGCTATTAAAAAAGAAAAAGGCTACTTACATTATTGGTGCTTGTATTAAAAAAAGGAAAAACTGACTGCAATTTATTCCATTGTCTTTTAGTGCACTGTCAACTTTCAGCAGTGACGCTGTGCTAGACAGTGCGACTCGTGTGACCTGTCCCTCAGGCAGCGCGCGCGCCCACTCGCAGAGCAGACAGCCACGCCTCTGCTTCCGCGGGAGTGTTTTTCCATATTCGAAATTCACATTCGAATATTAATTTTCACGTTCGAATTGTTCAGGTGTGTGTGTGTTCAGGTGTGTGTGTGTTCAGGTGTGTGTGTGTTCAGGTGTGTGTGTGTTCAGGTGTGTGTGTGTTCAGGTGTGTGTGTGTTCAGGTGTGTGTGTGTTCAGGTGTGTGTGTGTTCAGGTGTGTGTGTGTTCAGGTGTGTGTGTGTGTGTGTGTTCAGGTGTGTGTGTGTGTGTGTGTTCAGGTGTGTGTGTGTGTGTGTGTTCAGGTGTGTGTGTGTGTGTGTGTTCAGGTGTGTGTGTGTGTGTTCGTGTGTGTGTGTTCAGGTGTGTGTGTGTGTGTGTGTTCAGGTGTGTGTGTGTGTGTGTGTTCAGGTGTGTGTGTGTGTGTGTGTTCAGGTGTGTGTGTGTGTGTTCGTGTGTGTGTGTTCGTGTGTGTGTGTTCGTGTGTGTGTGTTCGTGTGTGTGTGTTCGTGTGTGTGTGTTCGTGTGTGTGTTCGTGTGTGTGTTCGTGTGTGTGTTCGTGTGTGTGTTCGTGTGTGTGTTCGTGTGTGTGTTCGTGTGTGTGTTCGTGTGTGTGTGTGTTCAGGTGTGTGTGTGTTCAGGTGTGTGTGTGTGTGTGTGTGTTCAGGTGTGTGTGTGTGTGTGTGTGTGTGTGTGTGTGTGTGTGTGTGTGTGTGTGTGTGTGTGTGTGTGTGTGTTCAGGTGTGTGTGTGTGTTCAGGTGTGTGTGTGTGTGTGTGTTCAGGTGTGTGTGTGTGTGTGTGTTCAGGTGTGTGTGTTCAGGTGTGTGTGTTCAGGTGTGTGTGTTCAGGTGTGTGTGTTCAGGTGTGTGTGTTCAGGTGTGTGTGTGTGTGTTCAGGTGTGTGTGTTCAGGTGTGTGTGTTCAGGTGTGTGTGTGTTTGGTGTGTTCAGGTGTAGGTGTGTGTGTTCAGGTGTGTGTGTGTTCAGGTGTGTGTGTGTGTTCAGGTGTGTGTGTGTTCAGGTGTGTGTGTGTTCAGGTGTGTGTGTGTTTGGTGTGTTCAGGTGTAGGTGTGTGTGTGTGTGTGTGTGTGTGTGTGTGTGTGTTCAGGTGTGTGTGTGTGTGTGTGTTCAGGTGTGTGTGTGTTCAGGTGTGTGTGTGTTCAGGTGTGTGTGTGTTCAGGTGTGTGTGTGTTCAGGTGTGTGTGTGTTCAGGTGTGTGTGTGTTCAGGTGTGTGTGTGTTCAGGTGTGTGTGTGTGTGTGTGTGTGTGTATGTGTAGGAGCCATACTTACCACCTTATTTAATTTGTATAAATTTGTTCATTTAAATATCAGTTTGTTATTTATTGTTAATTGTTTATTTCTCTGAGTGTGTGCCCTCTATAGGTGAGAGGTGAAAAGTTGCATAAAGGATAGGCCACCCCTGACAGGAAGGGGGCGCTGGTGCAAGAGCACACAGTCTTTTGACCGTACACTTGGAGCTAGGGTGGCATGGTGCAACAAACGTGCAAGCGGCCTAAAAGTTGTTTGTTTTGTTTTATGTTACAATGCATCTTTATTTTTGATTTAATAAACTTCAGTTATTTGTTTGAAACATCAACACGCCTCTCTGGATCTATGTATGGTACGCGTCAGAAACATAGCATCAGCATCTCCCACAGTGGACAAGAAACAAGGAGTAAAAATAGGAGACTTGTTTTACCACTACAACATGTCAAAAGACTTGCTTTGAAAATGGACTTGTGAAAATGGAATATGTTTGGGAAAAGAGTATCCTTAAACTTGAATGGAGTGGATGGACTGTTTGAAGACCGCATGGCATTGGTTGCAGAGAACAAAGGAAACATCTCAAAGAGGTATGTGTTTGCGGAAACAATGTGCTGAGTTAAAATTGAATGTTATTGGAAAGACTTTCAAGTTTGATTCTGCAAACTGTGGATGAAAGGATTGATTTGATGAGTTCAAAGGTCTTGATGCATGCCATTTTAAAGAGGAAATCAAAGGAAATTTGAAAAGTTTGTGTCGTTGGAAAGAGGACATTTGCTTGTTGGAAAATGGACGAGTCTTATCTAGAACAATTCCCAAACTCCGCTCAAAAAGACTTGAATGAGGTTGCTGCTCGTTTGAAAGCCTCTAGAGCAGGCAAGATGGCACACCTTACAAGACGAATGAATATTGTTAACTCTTTGATGACTGATGTTGAATATCTTGAAGAAGTAAAGGGAAACATGATGAAGTTCAATGAAATGTTTGATGAATTCAAGTCTCTTCAAGATTCATATGTACAAGTGTTGAGTGAAGAGGATAAAGTTGAAGACCTGAAAACATGGTATGAACCAAGAATGAAACAAGTTGATATGTTTGTTTCTACTGTTGAGAATTGGATGTCTACTATTCAAGAACCTGACTCTCAAACTAGTACTCAAGTTTCTTCTGCTCTAAAAGTGAATGACCAGCTAAATGATGATGAAGATAACACTTCAGTTGTTTCATCTGTGCGTAGCAGTAGATCTGGCAGATCTAGCAGATCACATTCAAGCAGATCAAGTGTGTCAACATCAGCCTCAGTGCGTATCTGTGCAGAGGCAGAGAGGGCAGCTTTACTTGCCAAAGCCAATGCACTGCAACGAAAACATGCTATAGAGAAGAAAGAGGAGGAACTTAGAAAGATGAAGGAGGTGTGGGAAGTTCAAGCTGAAATTGCTGCCAACACAGCAAAAATTGAGTATCTCAAAAATGCTGAGACCTCAATAACCAATGGAAATGTTGTCGAAAAAGATGCCATGAATGTGTATTGTAAAGAGATGCTGGATAAAAACCTCTCCAGTGCAACAAACGCACAAGATGTGCGCCCAAAAGAAACTTTCCCAACTCAGACTGCAAGACATTCTTATCCTCAGAATATCAATGCAATTCAACAATCCACCACTGTGAACACTGACTCCAAATCCCCTGCACAAATCTCTCATACAGCTCAAGCAAGACCTCAAGAAAGTAGAGAACCATCTCCTAATGTCATTCAAGGGCCTGATCTTGCTAGAATTCTTCAAAAACAAAACAACTTGACAGACATGCTTGTAAAACAACAACTTCTTTCCACCTTACCAAGAGGGGAAATTCCTATGTTTAGTGGAGATATTCTGCAGTACAGGTCATTCCTTCATTCTTTTGAGCACATCATTGAAACTAAGACGGATGATAATGCAGACAGGCTGCACTTTCTCATTCAGTACACAAGAGGGCTACCACAGGAGCTGGTAAGAAGTTGCCAACACATGTCACCAATCCAAGGTTACCAAAAGGCAAAGCAGCTATTGAAAGAACACTTTGGTAATGCATATAGGATTTCGTGTGCTTATATCGAGAAAGCACTCTCCTGGCCTTCAATCAAACCAGAAGATCCAAAGGCTTTACAGGCCTTCGCATTGTTTCTTAGAAGCTGCTGTAATAGTATGGAAGACTTGGAGTTCATGGAAGAGCTGGACACGGTCTCCAATATGAGGAGTATTGCTTTTAAACTCCCATACAAGCTCAGAGAGAGGTGGCGCACAAAGGCATTTGAGTTGCAAGAACAGAGGAGGACCAAGGTAAAGATGGCAGATCTCGTCAGCTTCATTGAAAAACAAGCTAACATTGTCTCAGACCCAATATTTGGTGATCTGCAAGACCCAAGCCCAAGTCAAGGAAAGCCCAAAGTATTGAAACCCAAATCCAAAGGCAGTTTTGCTACCAATGTGCATGTGAACTCACCACAGACGGCATCTAGGGATTCCCAGCCAAAGTCATGTCTTTACTGTAACAACGAACATGATTTGATGTCATGCTTGCAGTTTGAAAAGCAGCCACACAGGGAAAAGATCAACTTTATTAGACAGAATGGAATCTGTTTTGGGTGTTTAATCAAAGGAGGACATCTGAGTAAAGACTGCACACAGCATCTTTACTGCTCCATATGCAACAAACAGCATCCAACTGTGTTACACATTAAAGTGTTGGAATCTTCTAAACAACTTAAGAAAACACCTGTGAGTAGCACACAGGTCTCTCTTCAAGATGGTAAGCATGCTGGAGTCAGAAACATGCAGATTTATACAGAATGTTTGTTGTCGATTGTACCAGTACAGGTTAAAAGTTCAAAAGGAAGTAAAATTCTGCACACATATGCCTTTCTTGATCCTGGTAGCTCGGCAAGCTTCTGCACAGAGGATCTTATGAGGAAACTCAACATTACTGGAAGAAAGACCAATATTCTTCTTCGAACAATGAGCCAGGATAAGTCTGTGCCCTCTTACATTGTCAGTGGGTTGGAAGTTTCTTCGTTGGAAGAAAGTAACTTCATCCACCTGCCAGAAGTCTACACCCAAAAGATCATGCCTGTTGACACCTGTAACATTCCCACAAAGGAAGAACTATCTAAATGGCCATACCTGAGTCAGGTACAGTTTCCTAGGATTCCAGCCAAGGTGGAGTTGTTGATTGGAAGCAATGCTCCCAAAGCCATTGAACCTTGGGAAATCCTTAATAGCCAAGGGGATGGGCCTTATGCAGTTAAGACCCTACTAGGATGGGTTATTAATGGTCCTTTAAAAGGCAAAAACACAGCAAACAGAAACAGCTGTGATGATGTTATTGTTAACAGAATTTCTGTCTCGAACTTGGAAGAAATGTTGATGCAACAATACAAACATGATTTTAATGAGAGGTCAAATGAAGAGAAGGCTGAAATGTCTATAGAAGACAAAAGATTCATCAAGATTGCAGAAGAGTCAATAAAGTTGAAAAATGGACATTACACTCTTGATCTACCTTTTCGCAAAGACAACACAGTGTTGCCTAACAATTACCAAGTGGCAGAACAGCGACTTCAAAGTTTGAAAAGAAAGTTCAAGAGGAATGAAAAATTCAAAACCGACTATACTGAATTTCTAACAGAAGTCATAAATAAGGGCTATGCTGAAGTGGTGCCGCAACAAGAGCTGAAAAGATCAGATGGTCAATTGTGGTACATCCCACATCATGGTGTATATCATCCCCAAAAACAGACCATAAGGGTGGTCTTTGACTGTGCTGCTACTTTTCGGGGTGGATCCCTCGGCTTGGAGCTTCTTCGGGGTCCTGATTTGACCAGCGCACTTTTTGATGTTTTGACCGGATTTCGCCAGGAACCTGTGGCAGTTGTGACAGATGTCGGGGCGGTGTTCCATCGGGTCAGAGTGTCGGGATCGGATGTTGACTTCTTGCGGTTCCTCTGGTGGCCAAGTGGTGATGTTAGCATGCCTGCTGTGGAACATCGAATGTTGGTACATCTATTTGGGGCAGTCTCATCCCCCAGCTGTGCAAACTTTGCTCTGAGGCAAACAGCCAAAGACAACAAAGACTGTTTTCGAACTGAGGTGATAAACACTGTTGAGAACAACTTCTATGTAGATGATTGCTTGAAGTCCCTTCCAACAGAGCATGAAGCAGTAGAATTGGTGAAAGACCTAACATCTCTCTGTCAAACAGGAGGATTCCACCTCACAAAATGGGTGAGTAACAGTCGCACTGTTCTTGCACATATTCCAAAAGAAGACAGAGCTCAGAATGTAAGGGAATTGGATCTCGATAGGGAAAAGCTTCCCACTGAAAGAGCTCTTGGATTGTTGTGGTACGTGGAGAATGATGTGTTTAAGTTCAATATCACTGTCAAGTGCAAATCCCACTCCCGGAGAAACCTACTTGAGCTCCATCTATGATCCACTTGGATTTTTGAGTCCCTTTACTCTACCTGCCAAATTGCTTATCCAAGACCTCTGTAGGAGTAAATGTGGTTGGGATGAGGAAATACCACAGGCTGCAGTGGATAAGTGGACAAAGTGGATAAAGGATCTTGACGAGATAGAAGATTTCAGAGTGGCACGTTGTGTAAAGCCAACTGGTTTTGGAATGCTGAAGCAAGCAGAGCTGCATCATTTCTCTGATGCTAGTGAACAAGGATACGGCATAGTGAGTTACTTGAGACTGACTGATGATATGCGCACTGTACATGTGTCTTTCATGTTGGGAAAAGCCAGAGTGGCCCCACTTAAGCACGTCACAATTCCACGTCTAGAACTTACAGCTGCAGTGCTAGCAGTCAGAGTGGACATTATGGTAAGAAAAGCTTTGGAGCTCGATCTCAAAAGCTCAACATTTTGGACTGATAGTCAGTCAGTGCTGAAATACGTTGCAAATGAGAATGCAAGATTCCGCACATTTGTAGCAAATAGGATCTCTGTTATTAGAGAAAACACAGATGTTAAACAGTGGAAATTCATCAGGACAAAGCAGAACCCTGCTGACCTAGCATCAAGAGGGGTGAGTGCTGGCACATTGGTGAAGTGCAAAGAGTGGATCCATGGACCAGACTTTCTATGGAAGAAAGAAGAGGAATGGCCTAAAGAGTCCCTGGGACCCATTTCCATATCGCTCTCACTCGATGATCTTGAAGTTAAAAGGAACACCACTGTTTATAGTACTGTCATCAAAGAAAAGGAAAATCCTACCAGCCAACTGCTTAACTATTTCTCAAGTTGGACAAAGCTAAAGTTGGCAGTAGCGTGGTTCTTGAAGTTCAAGAATATCCTTCGCTTGCTTACTGCAAAAAGAAAAGAAATACAGGCAACCTGCATGAATAAGAACATTCAGAGCCAAAACAAGGTATGTAATGAAATTAAAGCATTCAAGACATCACTTTGTGGACAATCCATATGCTTGGATGATCTCTGTAAAGCAGAAAAGTCCATTGTTGAGTTTTGCCAGAAACAAAGGTATTCAGAGGAAATGTCAAGAATTAAAAAGACATCACTTGTTGGAAAGCGCTTGAAAAGATTCAGCAGCCTATACAAGCTAGATCCAGTGATGGATGATGGAGTTTTGAGGGTTGGAGGAAGGTTGGACAAGTCTGCAATGCCTGAGGAGACCAAGCGACCAATAATACTTCCAAAAGATATTCACATCTCCACACTTATCCTTCAACACATACACGAACAGCTCGGACATGCTGGCAGAAACCATGTTCTCTCACACCTGAGAAAGAAATATTGGATTATAAATGCCAATTCTGCAGCCCGTAAAGTTCTTTCTAAATGTGTTGTGTGCAAGCGTGTAAGAGGAAAGATTGGGGAGCAAAAGATGGCAGATTTGCCAAAGGAAAGACTACAAGCTGATCTCCCACCTTTCAGCAATGTTGGCGTTGACTACTTTGGACCTTTTATGACAAAAAGAGGAAGAAGTTAGGTAAAAAGATATGGGGTTATTTTCACTTGCATGACAAGCAGGGCAGTTCACCTAGAAATGGCTCACTCACTGAACACAGATTCCTGCATTGATGCTTTAAGAAGATTCATAGCCAGAAGAGGCCAAGTTATGCATATTCGTTCTGATAACGGGACTAACCTGGTGGGTGCAAAAAGAGAGTTACAGAATTCACTTTCAGAATGGAACAAAAGTACAATCCAGAAGGCAATGCTCCAGAAAGGAATTCACTGGACGTTTAATCCTCCAGCAGCCTCACATCATGGGGGAGTATGGGAGAGGCTCATTCGAATGGTGAGGCAGATCTTCTGCTCTATTTTACAACAACACACCCTCGATGATGAAGGACTACAAACACTCTTTTGTGAGATTGAAGCAATTTTGAATAGTCGTCCCATTACCACAATGTCTGATGACCATCATGATCTGGAACCTTTGACACCAAATCACATTCTTCTGTTAAAGTCTAGCCCTACATTGCCACCTGGATTGTTTCAAAGGTCAGACGTATACAACAGACGTCGGTGGAGGCAAGTACAGTATTTAGCAGACCTGTTTTGGAAGAGGTGGTCACAAGAATACTTACCATTACTACAGGAACGTCAGAAATGGTTAACTGCAAAAAGAGGTATTGTTTTAGTCGTGGACAGTTCAGCACCTCGTGGATCGTGGCCTATTGGAAGAGTAACAGAAGTTTTTCCTGATTCCAAAGGACTCATAAGAGCTGTTAAACTTAAGACGAAGACTGGTTTCTTAGAAAGACCTATTACCAAACTTTGCCTACTATTGGAAGATGCAGAGGGTTAGATCTGGGCCATAGAGGTGACGACTGTGGAACAATTAAAGAATGAGTATTAATTTTTCTTGTATAGACTCCATTTGGCTCCATTTACATTTAATGTATTGTAATTGATGCTTAAACGCTCAATTAGGGGCCGGGTGTAGGAGCCATACTTACCACCTTATTTAATTTGTATAAATTTGTTCATTTAAATATCAGTTTGTTATTTATTGTTAATTGTTTATTTCTCTGAGTGTGTGCCCTCTATAGGTGAGAGGTGAAAAGTTGCATAAAGGATAGGCCACCCCTGACAGGAAGGGGGCGCTGGTGCAAGAGCACACAGTCTTTTGACCGTACACTTGGAGCTAGGGTGGCATGGTGCAACAAACGTGCAAGCGGCCTAAAAGTTGTTTGTTTTGTTTTATGTTACAATGCATCTTTATTTTTGATTGAATAAACTTCAGTTATTTGTTTGAAACATCAACACGCCTCTCTGGATCTATGTATGGTACGCGTCAGAAACATAGCATCAGCATCTCCCACAGTGGACAAGAAACAAGGAGTAAAAATAGGAGACTTGTTTTACCACTACAGTGTGTGTGTGTGTGTTCGTGTGTGTGTGTTCGTGTGTGTGTGTTCGTGTGTGTGTGTTCGTGTGTGTGTGTTCGTGTGTGTGTGTTCGTGTGTGTGTGTTCGTGTGTGTGTGTTCGTGTGTGTGTGTTCGTGTGTGTGTGTTCAGGTGTGTGTGTGTGTTCAGGTGTGTGTGTGTTCAGGTGTGTGTGTGTTCAGGTGTGTGTGTGTTCAGGTGTGTGTGTGTTCAGGTGTGTGTGTGTTCAGGTGTGTGTGTGTTCAGGTGTGTCTGTGTTCAGGTGTGTGTGTGTTTGGTGTGTTCAGGTGTAGGTAGGTGTGTGTGTGTGTGTGTGTGTGTGTGTGTGTGTGTGTGTGTTCAGGTGTGTGTGTGTGTGTGTGTGTGTGTGTGTGTGTGTGTGTTCAGGTGTGTGTGTGTGTGTGTGTTCGTGTGTGTGTGTGTGTGTGTGTGTGTGTGTGTGTGTGTGTTCAGGTGTGTGTGTGTGTGTGTTCAGGTGTGTGTGTGTGTTCAGGTGTGTGTGTGTGTTCAGGTGTGTGTGTGTGTTCAGGTGTGTGTGTGTTCAGGTGTGTGTGTGTTCAGGTGTGTGTGTGTTCAGGTGTGTGTGTTCAGGTGTGTGTGTGTGTGTGTGTTCAGGTGTGTGTGTGTGTGTGTTCAGGT
The DNA here is from genome assembly GCF_965113295.1 of Leuciscus leuciscus. Lineage (NCBI taxonomy): Eukaryota > Metazoa > Chordata > Actinopteri > Cypriniformes > Leuciscidae > Leuciscus > Leuciscus leuciscus. Next base: position 37,185,915 of record NC_138746.1, read on the forward strand.
GTGTGTGTGTGTGTGTTCAGGTGTGTGTGTGTGTGTGTTCAGCTGTGTGTGTTCAGGTGTGTGTGTGTTTGGTGTGTTCAGGTGTAGGTAGGTGTGTGTGTGTGTGTGTGTGTGTGTGTGTGTGTTCAGGTGTGTGTGTGTGTGTGTGTGTGTGTGTGTTCAGGTGTGTGTGTTCAGGTGTGTGTTCAGGTGTGTGTGTGTTCAGGTGTGTGTGTGTTCAGGTGTGTGTGTGTTCAGGTGTGTGTGTGTTCAGGTGTGGGTGTGTTCAGGTGTGTGTGTGTGTGTGTGTGTGTTCAGGTGTGTGTGTGTTCAGGTGTGTGTGTGTTCAGGTGTGTGTGTGTTCAGGTGTGTGTGTGTTCAGGTGTGTGTGTGTTCAGGTGTGTGTGTGTTCAGGTGTGTGTGTGTTCAGGTGTGTGTGTGTTCAGGTGTGTGTGTGTTCAGGTGTGTGTGTGTTCAGGTGTGGGTGTGTTCAGGTGTGGGTGTGTTCAGGTGTGTGTGTGTGTGTGTGTTCAGGTGTGGGTGTGTTCAGGTGTGTGTGTGTGTGTGTGTTCAGGTGTGTGTGTGTTCAGGTGTGTGTGTGTTCAGGTGTGTGTGTGTTCAGGTGTGTGTGTGTTCAGGTGTGTGTGTGTTCAGGTGTGTGTGTGTTTGGTGTGTTCAGGTGTGGGTGTGTTCAGGTGTGGGTGTGTTTTGGTGTGTGTGTTCAGGTGTGTGTGTTTGGTGTGTGTGTTCAGGTGTGGGTGTGTTCAGGTGTGGGTGTGTTCAGGTGTGGGTGTGTTCAGGTGTGTGTGTGTTCAGGTGTGTGTGTGTTCAGGTGTGTGTGTGTTCAGGTGTGTGTGTGTTCAGGTGTGTGTGTGTTCAGGTGTGTGTGTGTTCAGGTGTGTGTGTGTTCAGGTGTGTGTGTGTTCAGGTGTGTGTGTGTGTGTGTTCAGGTGTGGGTGTGTTCAGGTGTGGGTGTGTTCAGGTGTGGGTGTGTTCAGGTGTGGGTGTGTTCAGGTGTGGGTGTGTTTGGTGTGTTCAGGTGTAGGTGTGGGTGTGTTCAGGTGTGTGTGTGTGTTCAGGTGTGTTTTGGTGTGTGTTTTCAGGTGTGTGTGTGTTCAGGTGTGTGTGTTTGGTGTGTGTGTTCAGGTGTAGGTGTGGGTGTGTTCAGGTGTGGGTGTGTTCAGGTGTGGGTGTGTTCAGGTGTGTTCAGGTGTGTTCAGGTGTGTTTTGGTGTGTGTGTTCAGGTGTGTGTGTGTTCAGGTGTGTTTTGGTGTGTGTGTTCAGGTGTGCCCGTGTCCTCGGCTGTAGCCGGCGTGGCCATCGGCCTGATCTCCAGAGCCAGCGCTGAGAAGCCGTCAGAGATCCAGGACTACCGGCTCCTGACGGATATTCTGGTAGGTGTTCTTCAGCTTCTGTTCTCAGAGCGTCTCAGAGCCTGTCTTCATCCTGTTGTGTTTCTCAATCAAGGGCATAGAAGATTACAACGGAGACATGGACTTCAAGATGGCAGGGAGCAGCAAGGGCATCACGGCTCTACAGGTGAACTACAGGAACATCCTGACTTTAGAAACCTGGCGAATCTGTTTCAGTTAGGAGCGCACTCAGGACAAAAGCTGTTACAGGATAACATTTCTCAAGTGCATTATCTTAGGAAAAGGGTATTACAGAAGCATCCTAACTCGCTTAGGTCCTCACTTTAAACTTATGTAGAAGGCAATCGTAAAAATCACTTTACATTAGCCATGTCCGAGAATGGCGTTACAGTTATTAATAATGCAAGATGAAGAATTACAGTTATGTTTAGTGGTGGAAAGACTTTTATAGACTCAAGTGATGTGCTGCTCTATGACCACAAAACACTGATAAATAATTACAGACGCTCATAAAATATAGTGATAAACTTCGTCTTTTCTACCAAGCTTATCAAAACATCTTTTTCTGCAGCACTGAAACTAAAAGATCACAGATTTAGTTTATCTCTGTTTACTTCACGGCAGCTGCTGCATCGTTGGTTGCTTGGCTAACAGATTTAATCTGCATAATCCGAAAAATACTAAAGTGATCCAATTCGGACAGATGTAATCTAAAAGTAATCTGATTCGGTAGAAAGTAATCTGAAAGTAATCTAAAATTGATCCAATTCAGTTGAAAGTTATTTAAAAGTAATCCAGTTAGGTCTAAAGTAATCTAAAGGTAAGCCGATTCAATTGAAAGTAATCCGACTCAGATGAATGTAATCTAAAATTGAAGTAATCTTACATTTAATCCAATTCGGACTGAAGTACAAGTAATCCAGTTAGGTCTAAGGTAAGTCTAAGTCTAAAGGTAATCCTATTCAGTCGGAAGTAATCCAATTCGGATGAACGTAATCTAAAAGTGATCTGATTCGGCAAAGTAATTCGACTCGGATGGATGTAATCTCAAAGTAATCCGATTTAGACAGAAGTAATCCAATTCTGCTGAAAGTAATCAGATTCAGACAAAAGTCATCTAACAGTAATCCGATTTCACAGAGTAATCCGACTTGGACAGATGTAATCTAAAAGTAATCCAATTCAGTGAAGTGTATTACCTAAAATCGGGACTCTACAGTGTGACACATACGAGTAGATTAACGAACTCGATGGAGTAGTTTAAGATTTCCTCACTTCAGATATGATACGATCAGACAGGAATCCTAAATCAAGTAAAGATTTGCTTCAAGTAAAGATTTGCTGTCTAAAATATTAGAAAAAGTGGTGTCCGCTCAACTGGGCTCTTTCTTGCAACAAAATGATATCTATGAAAAGTTTCAGTCTGGATTCAGACCGCATCATAGCACTGAAACTGCGCTCGTTAAAATCACAAATGATTTACTTTTAGCTTCTGACCAAGGCTGTATCTCAATACTAGTTTTACTTGATCTTAGTGCTGCGTTCGATACTATAGATCACACAATACTCTTAGATCGACTACAAAATTATACTGGTGTTCAAGGACAAGCATTAAGCTGGTTCAAATCATACCTATCTGACCGCTACCATTTTGTCTATTTAAATGGAGAAAAATCGATCATAACTCCAGTAAACTATGGAGTGCCGCAGGGATCTGTATTAGGCCCTCTGTTATTTTCAATATATATGATGCCACTTGGAAATATTATAAGGAAACATGGAATTAGTTTCCATTGTTATGCTGATGACACTCAAATATATATTTCATCACGGCCGGATGAAAACGCTACATTTTCCAAATTGACAGAGTGTGTTAAAGATATAAAAGATTGGATGACGCGTAATTTTCTTTTATTAAATCCAGACAAGACAGAGGTAATACTTATCGGTTCAAAAAACCGCCCACAAAACCTCGCACAATACAACTTTAACATCATAGGATGTCCTGTTACTTTATCCTCTACAGTAAAAGACCTGGGTGTTATACTCGATTGCAACCTGTCTTTTGAAAATCATATTTCTTATGTTACAAAAACAGCCTTTTTCCACCTTAGAAACATTGCTAAGCTACGTAATATGCTATCAGTATCTGATGCAGAAAAGTTAGTTCATGCATTCATGACCTCGAGACTGGATTACTGTAATGCTTTATTAGCTGGTTGTCCTGCATCCTCAATAAACAAGCTACAGTTAGTCCAAAATGCCGCCGCTAGAGTTCTTACGAGATCAAGAAAATATGATCATATAACACCGATTTTATCATCACTGCATTGGTTACCTATAAAGTTCCGTATTAATTACAAGGTATTGCTACTGACTTATAAAGCCCTAAACGGCTTAGCTCCAGTCTATTTAACGGATCTTCTATCGCCCTATAATCCATCGCGCTCTTTGAGATCACTAAATTCAAGGCTTTTGGTCATACCTAGGATATCCAGAACCACCAAAGGAGGGAGAGCATTTTCACATTTGGCTCCAAAACTCTGGAATAGTCTTCCTGATACTGTTCGTTGCTCAGACTCGCTCTCCCAGTTTAAAACTAGATTAAAGTCGCATCTCTTCAGCCAGGCATTCATATAATCCTACAGTTCAAACTACAATCCGGCCTCTATCCAATGCCAGAGGAGAACTGGCCCCCGACTGAGCCTGGGTTCTCCCAAGGTTTTTTTTTTCTCCATTAAGGCACCTGATGGAGTTTTAGGACACCATTAGGTCACTTGATGGAGTTTTTCGGTTCCTTGCCACTGTTGCCTTTGGCTTGCTCAGTTGGGGATATTTTGGGGATATTTAATTTAATTTTATCAATCAATAAATTCCTCTTGAAACAAACTTTGTTGTATTATTTTAATTTAATACTGTGAAGCTGCTTTGATGCAATCTGTATTGTGAAAAGCGCTATACAAATAAACTTGACTTGACTTGACTTGACTTCTGTAATACGAATTTGTGAGATATTTGAGATGAACTTCTGAGATCTTAAGATAGACTGTTCCAGTAGACTGTTCCGTCTAGTGCAATATTCTTTAACTCAGGTGATATTTATATTTATATTATTCATACTACTCAAAATACTGTAAATATGTTCATAATCTGTAAATGTTTATCCGGACTAAACCCAACTGTGACCCTACTTTTTTACTTTTATACTATTTTTTTATATATTTTATTCTTAGAATTTGTATTACTATGTTTCTTGTTGTATTTGTATTTGTATATGTGCACTGGAAGCTTCAGTACCAAGAAAAATTCCTTGTGGGTGCAAGCACACTTGGCAATAAAGCTCTTTCTGATTCTGATTCTGATTCTAAAACGCCTCATCATGTGATCGGTCATCGGTGTTTCCCGCAGGCTGATGTTAAAATCCCAGGACTTCCTCTGAAGATCGTGATGGAGGCCATACAGCAGGCCACAGGTACGCCTCACTCCACGAGCATCATGGGACGCACAGCAGTGGGTGTTTGACGTGCCGTTTTCTGCTTTCTCTTCCAGTGGCCAAAAGAGAGATTCTAGGCATCATGAATAAGAGCATTTCCAAACCCCGGAGCTCCCGGAAGGAGAACGGGCCGGTCGTGGGTATGATCCGTGATCAGTGATCCATGATCCGTTCCTCGTATTCCTGCTGTTTCTCTGACCCTGCTGTGAACTCTTTCCCTCAGAGAACATCAGCGTGCCTTTATCCAGACGAGCTCGGTTCGTCGGTCCAGGAGGATTTAATCTGCGCAGACTGCAGGCTCAGACAGGTGAAGATGAGGATCTGCAGTACATCAGATTCAAGACCTTTCAAACACTCATGATCAGAGTTTACATGATTACGTTATTCACACAATAACAGTAAATTGTAAATGTTTTCTATCCTGACAAACACATTTTAATTCTATGTTAAGCATTTAATTATTATTATTTATTAATATGAGTATAATTATTTGAATTATCACTTAGTAAGTAATTTAACCATGTATTATATCTTTGGAAGACTTTTGTGTTTCAAACACATTAAACTGCACAAATTACCATTTCATATTTACATGCAATGCAGGGATTTTATATAAAGGGATTATATAAATATTGATATTTTCTTTCTCTCTGTATTGTTATATTACAATGGTACAATTATCCTATTCAAATCAATGTGATTATTTGAGTTGGGTCAAAAGCAATCTAAAAGTAATCTGATTCAGACAAAAGAAAACCAATTCGAACTAACGTAATCTATTAGTAATCCAATTGAAACTAGTCTAAAAGTAATCTGATTCGGCCAAAAGTAATCAGAGTCAGACGAACTTAAAGGGATACTTCAACATTTAGCATTAAGCTTTGTATTAGTAGAAAACCTGTAGTATTTTCGGATTACCGTGCTTCCCTCCCTCATATCCCCCTGAGACGAGAGATTTATGTATTTTTTTGGTCTGGAAAAAATCCTCAGATGACACAAAAATCGTCAATTTGCGTCATCGGAGGATTTTTTGGCCAGAGGCGAGAGACTCCAGCCAGTAGGAGGAGCTGTCCCGCATGTCTTCAACCCGCCCATAGGGGGTTCTCACTCACAGAATGTACACATAAGCCCCTTTCACACAGCGCTTTGAACCCGGGAAATTGCTGGCAAATTGCCAGAGCGCCTTCTGTGTGAACGCAAACTCGACCCGGGATTTATGCCGGGATCAATGCCGGGTCGGGACCTAGTAACATTGCCGTGTTCAGTCCCGGAACACGCGCTGTGTGAACAAAAGCCGTAATAATGCCGTGTCATAGTGATGACGCTGAAGCTGGGATCGTTGTGAAACGGTACGTAATGCGCAAGTTTATGATCGAATCAGAGAAAAAAATGCACAGGCGTGGTTTCTCGAGAGAGAGAGAGATCGCAGCTCATAAGCAAACTTAAGACGCTGCTGAGATTACAAGTCACATCGATGTCACGTGTCTTTACGGCATTTTTACGGGTTGTGTGTGAACGCACTCTCTGATTCCGGAAAAGCCACCCCTCAGCCTCGTCCTGCTCACCGTTCTCCCGCGCCCCTCAGCCTCGTCCTGCTCACCGTTCTCCCGCGCCCCTCAGCCTCGTCCTGTTCTCCCGCACCCCTCAGCCTCGTCCTGCTTGCCGTTCTCCCGCGCCCCTCAGCCTCGTCCTGTTCTCCCGCACCCCTCAGCCTCGTCCTGTTCTCTCGCACCCCTCAGCCTCGTCCTGCTCGCCGTTCTCCCGCGCCCCTCAGCCTCGTCCTGTTCTCCCGCACCCCTCAGCCTCGTCCTGCTTGCCGTTCTCCCGCGCCCCTCAGCCTCGTCCTGCTCACTGTTCTCCCGCACCCCTCAGCCTCGTCCTGCTCGCCGTTCTCCCGTGCCCCTCAGCCTTGTCCTGCTCACCGTTCTCCCGCACCCCTCAGCCTCGTCCTGCTAGCCGTTCTCCCGTGCCCCTCAGCCTCGTCCTGTTCTCCCGCACCCCTCAGCCTCGTCCTGCTTGCCGTTCTCCCGCGCCCCTCAGCCTCGTCCTGCTAGCCGTTCTCCCGTGCCCCTCAGCCTCGTCCTGCTCACCGTTCTCTCGCACCCCTCAGCCTCGTCCTGCTCGCCGTTCTCCCGCGCCCCTCAGCCTCGTCCTGTTCTCCCGCACCCCTCAGCCTCGTCCTGCTTGCCGTTCTCCCGCGCCCCTCAGCCTCGTCCTGCTCACTGTTCTCCCGCACCCCTCAGCCTCGTCCTGCTCACCGTTCTCCCGCACCCCTCAGCCTCGTCCTGCTCGCCGTTCTCCCGTGCCCCTCAGCCTTGTCCTGCTCACCGTTCTCCCGCACCCCTCAGCCTCGTCCTGCTAGCCGTTCTCCCGTGCCCCTCAGCCTCGTCCTGCTAGCCGTTCTCCCGCGCCCCTCAGCCTCGTCCTGCTCACCGTTCTCCCGCGCCCCTCAGCCTCGTCCTGCTCACCGTTCTCCCGCACCCCTCAGCCTCGTCCTGCTCACCGTTCTCCCGCACCCCTCAGCCTCGTCCTGCTCACCGTTCTCCCGCGCCCCTCAGCCTCGTCCTGCTCGCCGTTCTCCCGCGCCCCTCAGCCTCGTCCTGCTCACCGTTCTCCCGCGCCCCTCAGCCTCGTCCTGCTCACCGTTCTCCCGCACCCCTCAGCCTCGTCCTGCTCGCCGTTCTCCCGCGCCCCTCAGCCTCGTCCTGCTCGCCGTTCTCCCGCACCCCTCAGCCTCGTCCTGCTCACCGTTCTCCCGCGCCCCTCAGCCTCGTCCTGTTCTCCCGCACCCCTCAGCCTCGTCCTGCTCGCCGTTCTCCCGCGCCCCTCAGCCTCGTCCTGTTCTCCCGCGCCCCTCAGCCTCGTCCTGTTCTCCCGCGCCCCTCAGCCTCGTCCTGCTCGCCGTTCTCCCGCGCCCCTCAGCCTCGTCCTGTTCTCCCGCACCCCTCAGCCTCGTCCTGCTCACTGTTCTCCCGCACCCCTCAGCCTCGTCCTGCTCACCGTTCTCCCGCGCCCCTCAGCCTCGTCCTGTTCTCCCGCGCCCCTCAGCCTTGTCCTGCTCGCCGTTCTCCCGCGCCCCTCAGCCTCGTCCTGCTCGCCGTTCTCCCGCGCCCCTCAGCCTCGTCCTGCTCGCCGTTCTCCCGCGCCCCTCAGCCTCGTCCTGCTCACCGTTCTCCCGCGCCCCTCAGCCTCGTCCTGCTCGCCGTTCTCCCGCGCCCCTCAGCCTCGTCCTGCTCGCCGTTCTCCCGCGCCCCTCAGCCTCGTCCTGTTCTCCCGCACCCCTCAGCCTCGTCCTGCTCACTGTTCTCCCGCACCCCTCAGCCTCGTCCTGCTCGCCGTTCTCCCGCGCCCCTCAGCCTTGTCCTGCTCGCCGTTCTCCCGCTCCCCTCAGCCTCGTCCTGCTCGCCGTTCTCCCGCGCCCCTCAGCCTCGTCCTGTTCTCCCGCGCCCCTCAGCCTCGTCCTGCTCGCCGTTCTCCCGCGCCCCTCAGCCTCGTCCTGCTCGCCGTTCTCCCGCGCCCCTCAGCCTCGTCCTGCTCGCCGTTCCCCCGCGGCCGTCAGCCTCGTCCTGCTCGCCGTTCTCCCGCGCCCCTCAGCCTCGTCCTGCTCGCTGTTCTCCCGCGCCCCTCAGCCTCGTCCTGCTCGCCGTTCTCCCGCGCCCCTCAGCCTCGTCCTGCTCGCCGTTCTCCCGCGCCCCTCAGCCTCGTCCTGTTCTCCCGCGCCCCTCAGCCTCGTCCTGCTCGCCGTTCTCCCGCGCTCCTCAGCCTCGTCCTGCTCGCCGTTCTCCCGCGCCCCTCAGCCTCGTCCTGCTCGCCACAGTAAACATGATGAATGGCGACTGTAGAACGCAAAAGCCGAATCCCGGACATTTTGGGCGATCTCGAAATCCCGGGCAAACTCATCACGGAGACTCACTAGTAGCCTAGCCTTGTTGTTTAACTGCTCTGTAACCGGTAGGCGTGGCTTGGGAGTGGCCTCCTAGGGCAGCGAAGCAAGTGCATTCTGGAAGTTGTTGTCTTTCATCCACATGAGCCAAAAATACACTTTTTGGCTTTTCTCAGTCTAGAAAGCTCCAAATTCAAAAATAATTTCACATTTCTTCTACATAAATGACCCATTTTAAATACACATTCATCTTTCCAGAGGTGAAGTATCCCTTTAATCTAAAAGTAATCCAATTCGCCGAAAGAAATCTGATTGAATGTAGTCTAAACGTAATCTGGTTCAGTCTAAAGTAATCTAAAAGTAACCCTATATAGCTGAAACTCATCCGATTCTGACAAGTGTAGTCTAGAAGTAATCCAGTTCAGTAAGATGTGTACTGGAACAGATTCCCCAGTTCTCTTCATGTGATTTTCCTCAGACTGTGATTGTCAGTAACCTCTGCATCAGCTGATGAAGCTCTGCTCTTCTCCGTCAGGTGTGACCATCAGTCAGGTGGATGAGGAGTCGTTCTGTGTGTTCGCTCCCACTCCCAGTGCCATGAGTGAAGCCCAGGAGTTCATCCGGGACATCTGTAAAGATGATGTGCGTGCAGGAGCAGCTGGTTCTTCTCTGGTGTGTGTTGTGTGAGACTGACACCTGTGTGTGTGTGTGTAGCAGGAGCAGCAGCTGGAGTTCGGAGCCGTGTACACCGCCAGCATCACAGAGATCAGGTAGAGCTCTCTCTCACACACAGCTCAGTCTCACAGGGTTTATCACGGCTGAAGCTGACTCTGTGTTTCAGGGACATCGGTGTGATGGTGAAGCTGTACCCCAACATGAGCGCTGTCCTCCTGCACAACTCACAGCTGGACCACAAACGGGTCAGAACATTCACACACGTTCTAATCTAGAGCATGTCTGTATCAGAAGCTCCTCTAGAGTTATTAATGCAGAGTTTATAGACACTGACAGTCTTGAGGATAATGTGGCGTTATTGTTCTCCAGCTGATTTAGTGACGGTTGAAACACTGATTGATTGATTTCAGGAAGTTGTTCTGTATCTTCTGATGTTCACTGATGTTTATTTGCTGCTATAACTAGTAGTGTTGAGGAAGAGATGATCGGTTCTTCTGTCACGCACATTAAACACACACACACACTAGTGATGTATGTCTCGAGACCGGTCTCGAGACCACTTTTACGTGGTCTCGGTCTTGTCACGGTCTTTGGTCTTGGTCTTGTCTTGGTCTCGGACCTCTCGGTCTTGTCTTGGTCTCGCTGTCTCAGACCGACATAGTGGTCGGGGAATTTAGCAATACAATACTACAATATCCACGACGACACAACGTTCGATAATGCAACATTATTATCCGCAACGGAACGGATTGAAGCGCGCGTCCGAGTGAAAGTGCGGCGTGTGCGCGAGCCACACCAGAAAACACTTTATCCGCGCCACTGATCGCAGCGGCAACGAGCACTTTGATCACTTGATTTAAAAAACACATAGTGACATGATGGGTTTTAACTTCATTCAGGAGAGTTTGGGTAACTGCACAACTGACAGATGACTTTGAGCGCACCGCCAACAGTGTGTGTGTGTGTGTGTGTGTGTGTGTGTAACCATAGCGACAAAACGACCAACTTTCGGATCCTGCACTTAAGCCTATAATTTCGTTTTTTAAAAATTGAATTATGTATTTAAAAGTTGCAGAATGGATTCATTTGGAGACTCCGAAATCGGCAGGGATAGGCAGGCATTTGCTTAGATAAATTTGTGACTTTGATATCTGTGTGTGTGTGTTGTTTGATTACAGTATTGTAGGCTATTTAAGATGGTGTTAGACTAAATAAATGGTCTTTTAAATATCATATGCATATCTCCGTTGTGTTGACTAAACATTAGGCCTAATCCAAGTTTATAACTGTGTATCTTTAATTTGATGTTACGATTTCATCTACACATTAAGTATAATTTCAATTGGTTACATATTTCTCATTCTTTAGACAGTTGTTGGAGGAGCAAGATGGTGTTGGAGGTGTTTGATGTTTTGTCAGATGAACCAGTCAGTACCAGTCATGTCAGTCCTCAACAGTACACAAAAGTTAAGGGAGTCTCAATCCTCTAATAGTGCAGTAACAGCCGTCATGCAATTGCTACACATAGTTGACACAGTCTGCAAAAACATTTACAGTGAGCTCACAGTCACACACATGACATGGTCTGTCTCTGTATTGTTCTGCCTGTGTAGTTGAAGTAATACCGTCTAATATGTATTGAATGTAAACTGCGGCTGAACCCTAGTATGCTGCTGTTCTTGAATTCATACAAGTTGCTTAGCTTCAACTCTAGTCTGTTTTTTTTTCCCCTCCGGTCTCGACTTGGTCTCGGTCTTGGTCTTGGTCTTGACTTGGTCTGTCTTGGTCTTGGTCTTGGTCTTGACTTGGTCTGTCTTGGTCTTGGTCTTGGTCTTGACTTGGTCTGTCTTGGTCTTGGTCTTGGTCTTGGTCTTGGTCTGTCTTGGTCTGTCTTGGTCTTGGTCTTGGTCTTGACTTGGTCTGTCTTGGTCTCGACTTGGTCTTGGTCTTGACTTGGTCTGTCTTGGTCTTGGTCTTGGTCTTGACTTGGTCTCGATACCCTCTGGTCTTGGGTAGTGTCTTGGTCTCGGTTTAGGTGGTCTTGACTACAAGTCTAACACACACACTCATTTATGGACTATATTTAGTGATGAAACTGACAGGATCTGAGAGCTGAGACTTTGATTCATATCAACAGTATCAAAGATTATTGAGATTATGGGATGGCAGGAGATACAGAGAACGTGTGGTGAAGGTTCAGCACGGACTGAGAGATCGATTCTTGATATTTAAGAATCAGTATCGGTTCATCTGATGGATGTATATCATCACACGGCCCTCTGTCTCACACACACACTTACACACACGCACTGTTCTTCCTGATGTGTGTGTTTCTGCAGATCAAGCATCCCAGCGCTCTCGGACTGGAGGTCGGCCAGCAGATCCAGGTGATGAACAGCTCAATCCTCCACAATCTCGTGTCTGAGTCTCTTGATTAACGTGTTCGGCTCTTCTAGGTGAAGTACTTCGGCCGGGACCCGACGGACGGCAGAATGAGACTCTCTCGTAAGGTTCTTCAGTCTCCGGCGTCAGCGACCGTGAAGAGTCTGAGCGAGAGACACAGCATCTCTATAGGAGCGCCTGGCGACCCCGCCGCTGACCCCTAGAGATTACTCCATATTTTATAATAAACACTCTTATTATATACATTATCCTCACACAAACAGCTTCAGCTTCTGCATTACATGTGTGCAAAACCCTGAAACGTGAAGGTGTTGATCTCTGTCCTGCAGCTGTTTCTGATGAGAAACAGGCCACATTTTGTACTAAAGAAATAAACGAGTCCCACACACACACACTGTCGGGATGTTATTGTCTGCAAATGTAGAATACTGTACATATTCAGTTTGTCGAATAGAGCAACTGGCCTTCAGATCTGCCTCATGTATCAGCATTATCAGCGCACACCTTCCTCTGAGCCAATCAGATCATGCCAACCTGCTATTCAGAAGCGCATCATCTATCAATCAGCTCTCAGTGTCCACCGTTTATTATAAGCACTGCAGTTTTGTCGTCTGCCATTTTAAATGTTCAAGCTCTTTAGAGTCATCATGAAGGGGAAGTCTGCTCTATTCTTCTCTATTGTGTCGTATATCTGAGTGAAACCTTCGGGAACAAGAACAAATGTGGGCTTGATTGTGTCTGTGGGGAATTGATTGGATGATTGTGGTTTGCTATTGGCTGATCTCATGTGAGTGACAGGTTATAGCCCCGCCCACATCATCAGAGAAGAGAAGAGATGATGACAGGAGGGAGGAGAAGGGGTTAGAATTGTTGCATACTTCCAGATAAATAGATTTATATGCACAATAAATGTAAAAAGAATCACAAAAATTAAACCAATTCACAAATAAATCTAATGAGATGCACAAATATATGCAGATGTTTCACAAAAATGAATTCGATTCTCAAATAAATAAAAATGGAATTTGCAAGTAAAGATGGTATCCACATGTTACGACCCCTTGGCTCGAGGAATAGCAACATGAATGGGGAGGCCAAACACGTAATCAAATTAAAAACAAGTATTTAATCTAGAAAACAGACATAACTACAGCAAACAAAAAGTAAAAATATAAAGATGCAAACAGGCCCGGATTAACTCAGTGTAGTGCCCTAGGGTGACCACATTGTAAGTAAATAATTTGGTGCCCCCCTATTGGCTGGTACCGCAGGGCACTCACCCAATCACGTCCATGGATAATCCGGCCCTGGATGCAAAACACAACAACTTCAAGCCATGGACTGGAGAGGGTGAGAAAGCCAGCATGATGACCAAACCCCAAGCTTTTGACTCCAGAGGGTGAGAACGCCAGCATGGTTAATCACCGTCAATTCTCCACACCTGCGTCACAGCACTTAACCTGAAGACACAACAGTGTTACCCAGAGACTCCTGCTGGACAAAATAAAGTCCCACAGCCCCTTGGGTCGTCACACCTCCCTCACAAAGACAGAGGTCCTTATAAGAGGTACTCTGTAAACATAATCCGTAAAACTCAACATATACAAAGAACATAATCCATCACAGGATAAGACAGTGGTTCTCAACTCCAGTCCTCGGGACCCACTGCTCTGCACATTTTGTATGTCTCCCTTATTTAACACACCTGAATCAGATCATCAACTCATTAGGAGAGACTCCATGAACTGATTTGAGTGTGTCAGATAAGAGAGACATACATAATGTGCAGAGCAGCGGGTCCCGAGGACTGGAGTTGAGAACCACTGGGATAAGATATTACCAGACTTAGAAATCAAACGTTCCACTTCGCCTCTCTCCTTCACCACCCACCCCTCATCAACGCCACCTCTTACTGCCCTCAGGCGCCTTGAGAACAAGAAGTGAGGTGAAAGAAATAAAGACAAGAACCAACAGTAATGTTATAGATTACTTGTTATGTGTAATATGTTTTTATGTCCCGTTTGTGGATAGTTTCCTCTGCATTTGTGGATTTTGAAACATTTCTAGAGTATAGACCCACAAATCCACAAATAAGTGGACTCCACCCACCATGTACTTAAAGGACAAGTTGGGTATTTTACACTTAAAGCCCTGTTTTCAGATCATTTCTGATGAAATAGAACGGTGAAGACTGAAATTTGGACACATGCTGCTGGCCCGAGAATTTTGGGTTTCTGTGGTAGCCATAAATTGGGTCATTTATGTAGTAGAAATGTGAAATTATTTTAGAAGTTGGTGCCTTCTAGACTGAGAAGAGCCAGAAAATGTATTTTTGGCTCATGTGGATGAAAGACAACAACTCCCAGAATGCACTTGCTTCGCTGTCCTACGAGGCCCAAGCCACGCCCACCGGTTACAGAGGGCAGTGTCGGGAGACATGATACAGCCAGAGAATGTCTAATAGGAAGACAGCTAGGCTACTAGTGACTCGAAACTGAAGAGACGCCGTTTTATCGTGAGCTCCCCCTATGGGCGGGTTGAAGACATGCGGAACAGCTCCTCCTACTGGCTGGAGTCTCTCGCCTCTGGACACACGAGCCTCTGATGACGATAAATTAAGATTTTTGCGTCATCAGAGGTTTTTTTCCAGACACACAATACAGAAATCTGTCGTCTCAGGGGGACATGAGGGGGGGGAAGCACATCATTCCAAAATACTACCGGGTTTCTACTGATACAAAGCCTAATGCCAATCGGTGAAGTATCCCTTTAAATAACTTTGTTTACTGGCTCAAATAGAAAGTGTAAAGCCCATAACATTGGTACAGTAAAATATGTTTAAAATGTTTATTTCGTTAGACCATTAGACTGTGAATCAAGCCAAGCCACATTATTATATTTGATGAGCCTTTTAAAAATGCCAGAGAAACAGCGCTTTAATAATAATAATAATAATTCGTTACATTTATATTGCGCTTTTCTGGGTTACTCAAAGCGCTTTACATGGAAGGCGGGGAATCTCCTCAACCAACACCGGTGTGCAGCACCACCTGATGATGCGACGGCAGCCATACTGCGCCAGAACACACACACACACACACACACACACACACACACACACACACACACACACACACACACACACACACACACACACACACACACACACACACACACACCAGCTGACTGGAGGAGAGGAGACATGATGAGGCCATCAGTATATGGGCATGATTAGGAGGCCATGATGGACAGATCCAACTTTTAATGAATGGGCAATCAATCAATTTTAATGGACAGAGGCCACTGGGCAAATGTTAATGGCTAATGGGTTACACCCCTACTCTTTAATGACCACAGAGAGTCAGGGCCTCCGTTTAACATCTTAACATCTCATCCGAAGGACGGTGCTCTTCGACAGTATAGTGTCCCCATTACTGTACTGGTGAAGACCCACACAGACCACAGGGTGAGCAGCGCCCCCTGCTGGCCTCACTAACACCTCTTCCAGCAGCAACCTGGTTTTCCCAGGAGTCTCCCATCCAGGAACTGACCAGACTCATCCCTGCTGAGCTTCAGTGGACATCCAGTCATGGGCTACAGGGTGATATGGCTGCTGGCCATCCTTACATCTCTGTTATGGGAACAACGCGTTATGGAAGCGTCACGTTATTCAACAGTAGCTGAAATAACTTAATTCAACCTCGTGATAAACATGCGAGTTTGTGTGATCGGTGAAATTACTGTCACACAACAGTCAACAGTGTTTCCCACTATGAGCAGCATGGATCTAACGATATATAGAGTATTATATCGTTTAGAGTAACTAAACATTAGATACATGTATTATGATTCCCTTTGTAGAGAATATTGAGGTGGGTTCTATTTTAAAGTGTGACAGGTTCCGAAGAGATCATATCTTTAACAGTGAAACGCCCATCAGACCAGCGATATGCATATTTATCGGTTAAAACACCTGACCACACATATATCATTTCATGTGAATCAGACTTAATAGTTTTTGAATGTAAAAGTTACTTACAGCATTATAAATAAATACAAAGATATATATATATATATATATATATATATATATATATTATAACCTCTATTATATATATATTATAACCCTATTTGCAAAATGTACAAACTTTCAGCTGTTTTCACTGAACAAATCAAACAAAGGTAATTGAAATAGCTCAACACAAATGTTTCAAGTGGTTTCTCCAAATTTACCTGAAAATGCAACTTTTACTGACTTCTGCAGTCTCAAAATGATTCACCCCCTTCATGGCAAGCATCTCCAGTACTCAGTAGAACAGCCTTCTGCTGTCCTGAGCTACAGATGAGATGTGTAACAGCAGCTTCTGTTTCTGAGGGATCTGAGCCCGTTCCTCATGAGCAATGGCCTCCAGTTCAGGGATATTCCTGGGTTTGCAACCGCCACCTTCAAATCCCACCAGAGAATTTCTCTGGGGTTCGAGTCAGGAGACTGTGATGCCACTGTATCTCCCAGGCAGGACTTCTTCTGCAACCAAGCCTTGAGGAATCTGAGGAATGTTTGGGATCATTGTCCTGTTGAAGATCCAAGCTTCAGCTTCCTCACTGACGGCATGATGTTTTCTCCTAGGATCTCCTGATACTTCAATGAACCATCTCTTCTTCCACACGCTTCTTGATCGCTTCCTTCTTCTGCCCTGTCCAGGGAGTGTAACCACTGTTCTTTTAACTTCAAACATGCGAACTATGTGTCCAGCGGTGTCTCTTGGAATATTTAGTGCCTCCGCTTGTTTGTGAAGGGCGATGATATCTTCTCTTAGCCTTTTGGACCATTCTTTTGACTTAGCAATATTTCTAACATGCAGTCAAACGTGACACTCAACAAACCTCACCAGTTCAGATATTTCATGTGTTCTAGCTCAAGCACACCTGGTGCATCTAATGAAGCCCTTGATTAGTGAGACAACACCTGTTCTGCAGATTTGTGCTGTTGTAAGGGATTATATTCAGGGGGTTGAACAATTTTGAAACTGCAGAAGTCATTAAAAGTTGCATTTTCAGTTGAATTTGGGTAAACCACTTGAAACATTTGTTGTGTTGAGCTATTTCAATTGCTTTTGCTTGATTTGTTCAGTGCAAACAGCTGAAAGTCTGTAAATAATGCCAACAAACCTGATTTGCAATGGGGGATAAATCATTTAATTACAACTGTGTGTGTCTGTATATACAGTGTATATATATATATATGATATGGCTGTTATCTGATTGGCTTAAGTAGATGGTGGGTGGAGTCCACTTATTTGTGGATTTAACACATTTGTAAATATTTTTTCATTTGCAAATCTCATAGTATTTATGTGTGAATTTTATACATTTTTGTGAATCTCTTCACATTTATTTGTGCATCTCAATCTATTTATTTGGAATAATGTTACAAAAATACCCCTATAGAGGGGAAGTTATTCTGATTCAAGATTACCAGGAACATGAATTTAAAACAATGATGATTTGCACTGATAAATCATTTACAAAAACACTGCAATATTCCATAAAAATAAGAATTGTCCATTTTGACTTCATTGTGACTTTTAAGCAGGATGGATTCTGATTGGCTGTTAAAAATGTTTTATTTTTTTATCGTTCATCAGCTGGACAAAAATTGTTCTGAAAGTGATTAAAATGATACTGTCACTGTGACTCTGATATTCTTCAACATTCAGAGCGAGTTTTCATCTGTGGTGTGAACAGCCCATAATTTATACAGAGTTGTAGGCGACATGGAAGTAAAAAATAATTAAAAAGGTAATTGCGACTTTAACTTCATCTCAAAATAATTCTGACCTTTTTCTTTCAATTTTGAGAACAAAAATTGCGAGATGTAAACTCAAAATTCAATGGGGAAAATTTCCACATTTCGCGAAAGAAAGTGAGAATTATGAGATATAAAAAAATAAAATAAAAAAAGAGGATCAGAATTGTGAGTTGTAACCAGAATTGCGAGGGACTAGTCAGAACTGCGAAATGTAAACTTAGAATTCCAATCGAGTTTTGGGAATCGAGCAGTGTTCGCTGAGTGACTGTGGTAACCATGGTGACTGCAGTACGGCTGCGCGTGAACGTGTCCTGCCGCGGCTTCCGTAGCCCGTGTGCGGAAACCCCGCGCCATCATCAGACGAGCGACGATGAAGTGAAAGACACACAAGATGGCGGCGATCGGCGGATAGACGGACATTCACGTAAACATTTAAACGACCCGACCCGATTAACGCTCATTCAGAGCCGTAACCGAGAGCCAAACACAGTTAAACGAGACCGTAGACCGTTCACGCGAGAGTCTGAGAATCACGAGGCTGAAACTCTGAGGTTTGGCTCATTCTACTGATTCCGTGAGCTTAAGATGAACGATTGGAGATATTAAAGCGAGTGGTTAACGTTAGAGCTAAATAGACCGTTGAACTAGTCTCGTCGGGTGGTTTCCACAGGGTAGCGTGGTTTAGTGAGGTAAACTGGTGGTTTAGTGCGGTAGGATGTCTAGTTCCCGGCTGTGTGGATGCGAGGGCAGACAGTGCTAGTTTAGTGAGGTGAATATGCGCCAGGACTGCTAGTGTCGGAGAGGTTTGAGCTAGTGAAGATGAGCGACACCCGGAGGAGAGTGAAGCTGTACACGCTGAACGAGGACCGGCAGTGGGAGGACCGGGGCACGGGGCATGTGTGCTGCTCCGACGAGGAGACCTCTCTCACGGTCACCGCAGAGTCCGACGGTACGAGCCTCTTCACCACCATCATCATCATCATCATCACGTGACCCCGAGCTGATCTCTCTCTCTCTCTCTCTGTGTGTGTGTAGGGTCACTGCTGCTGGAGTCCAAGATCATCACCAGCACTGCGTATCAGAAACAGCAGGTACACGATCCTCCATCTGAGTGTTAAATAGATATCTCTCCTAACCCTGCCTGAGCCCTGTGACCTTTGACCCCCCAGGACACGCTCATCGTGTGGTCCGAAGCGGAGAACTACGACCTGGCTCTGAGTTTCCAAGAGAAAGCCGGCTGTGACGAAATCTGGGAGAAGATCTGTCAGGTTTGTTCATTCACACGGACTCCTCCACGGATGACTCTGAATACAGTGTTTACATGAGGTCTGAATAAAGTCAAGTCACCTTCCTTTATACTGATCATTTCAAAGCAGCTTTACAGTGATAACAGGAAAATAATACAACAAAGTTTGTTTCCAGAAGAAAATAGCATCACAGTCCAGCTTAAGGAAGTTCAGTAATGGTTCATTTCTGTTGTAAAAAAGTTATTACTTTCTTTTCTTTTTCTTTTTAAATGATCAGTCTGATGTGCGTGTTCATATGCCACCACTCCTCCTCATCCATGCCTTCACTTACTTCAACAGTTACATCTTGCGTGACTTACGTCTAGTCTTTCAACTCTTCTTTTAAGATATTCAGCAACAACGTGTTTTCTGTGATCACGCTCACCATCTCTCCTTCCCTGCGTCACACCTCATGTTTTAAAGTGTAACATGTTCTATTGAACGAATCAGAAAAGGTTTTAAACTGAATCTGAATCCGAATGAAACTTAAATGGGATTTGGCCACTTCATTCCGATTGCCATGTGACTGTCGTCCTCTCTGTCGTCTTCCCTTATGGAGAAAAAATGTAACCACTGTTTATTATCTGTAAAATGCAGTTCAGAATGATCACCGAGAGCAGTAATGTATGCATGACTCTAAACCACAGCCATAATAGAGACAGACACACATGTATTGTATAAAGCAGATTACCCTTTTTTGGTACAAATGAAATTGCATAATTCTTTAAAACAGCCTTCCTTAAGTGATCGAACAAGACGACGTGAACGAAGAGCAAACCAGAGGTCGACCGACATGGGTTTAGGTTAGGGGTTTGTTTGTTTTTTGGCCGAATTCCCTTTTCTTTTTTTCTTCATCTCATAAAATCTAACAGTTAATAAGAAGTAATACAGAAAATTGCTTAAATGAGACATTTATTACCATTGAATTAAACCAAGCCTCTCCAATCAGAGCACTTGTATAAAAAATTAAATAAAAATTATGTATATGTTAAATATTAAATACACATTACAGGTCTTAAAATCTAGACCGTCAAATAAACTTTTAGATGAAACAAAATAAAGTTTTAGTGCACAAAAACGTACATAAATAAAATAAATAATATAAGTAATCACTTGTACGTTTAAAATTCTACATATAGCACATTTATTGTTCAATAGAAAATATTTTAGCAATATGTATATTTTTGTTAGAATTATTGCGCTCAGTCTGTGCGCGCGGCGGCGCTCGTTCACGGACATCTGTGAAGTTCAGCGGAGTTTACTCCTGTTTTACTCTAGTTTCTATCATTTACAGATGAAGAGTGAAATGTAAGTCATGCACTGCACCTCAAATTCAACAGCGCCAGCATCTGTTGGTCAGAGCATCTGAAGGGCTATATTAATATAACGCTTGTCTCATGCTTAGGACGAGTCGGTGCACTTACCCCGCACTGCTCACTCCGCTATTTTCAGATGCACGTTTATCAAACTACTGCAGGCTATATTGATATAACAACAGTAGACATATCGATATATCGTAAACTCGATATGGCCCAAGTGTGAATGTGTCCTCTTATGCATAGGAAGATATAAATGGGTTCACTATTCGCGCGCTCTGAGACGCGGCGATCTGGATGTGTGTTGCTACACACACACACACACACACACACAACACGAGTACCAAACTGAGAGACGCGGGTACTTTCCAGTCTACGTGTGCTTCGATATTTAAATAGGAAAGGCTTAAAAAGAGGAACATTATCGTTTCTTGGGAAGTTTCCCGGTAGTCCTCTTCAGAGAGTTAGCTGGCAGAGCGGGACTGTATTCTTCCTACAGTGAAAGGGGCAGTGTCTCGGGTTCCTCATCAATGCTTAGCTGCCCGCGGATGCGCATGAATATTAATCACCCTAATCTGCGAATGCCTAATCTTAAAAGAAAGCCAAAAATCGGCCCGATTAATCGGTCGGCCTCTAGAACAAACACCTCAACATATACTAGTTTATCTTAAAGTCCCCCTGTAGTCAATTTCATCCCTTATGTCTTCATGCCTTATAATATCTTGAGTGTAACTCGACACCCTTACCTCATTAAGTATGCGCGGCTCTATGAATATGCAAATGAGTCCCACCTCCACTCACTCACTCAGCTCAGAGATCCACTGGTTGACGATCACACGTCAGGGCCTGAATTTCATTTTGGAAAATGGGGGGAAAATCCCCCCTGAGGTGATTCTTATGGGGGGAAATTTTTATTTGAGGGGGGAGTTTAGACTTTTTTTTTAATTACATTTATCTCGCCTAAATGTATGCTCACTCATCGCATTTTTACAATGGTGTAATTTTGTTCTTAAGAATTTACACAACACAAGGAAGTAGGGGTGACCCCGAATGGTCGAAGATTCAATGCTTTGATAGGAGGAGCCTGATTCGACTACCGATCTCACGGTCGAATCTCCGCAGAGGTGTTATGAAACGAGGATCATGCCACTTTGGCTATATGAGGACGCTCAATGTCTGATTTCACATAGAACTACCGGTTTTCTGTCAATACATTAATATTCAGCCTATTATGATAATGCTGTATATAAAAATGTGCAAAGAAAGAAGCTTTTAATAAATATTTTTTAACGTGCGTGAATAAATCCAAACACCCCGTGACAGATTTAAGTTTCACTTTCAATCCGTGACCGACAGAGGAGCGTCTTGGCGGCAAGGATTTAAATCTTTAACAATGTCTGGGATAAGAAAATCTAAAGTGTGAATGTACACCATCAGAAAGGATATTCTCCAAGGCTGGATTTAGCATCAGGAAAACAGTCTTTCACTCTGTCTGTATCCGCTGGAGTCTTTTGTGCGTGCGGATAAAATACATTCTAAAACACTTAACGTGAAAAAAAGTTTAACGACTCAATCTCCTAAAATAGTTAAAATAAAAATGTCAAATTATGTAAAGAAGTCCTCCTTTACTATAGGAGGAACGCATTGCGTTCATATTCTGGGTTCATCTGCTTATCTACACATAAAGTGTGTACTGTGTACATTAAGCCACGTTAAAGTGCCTTTTAAGCGTTTTAAAAGCTTTTTTCACGTTAAGCATTTTAGAATGTCCCGTGGAAAACCAGCTTGTTAACGTTGGCCGGCAGAAGTGCGATCATGGTTTTCCTTAATTTAACTATTTTAGGAGATTGAGTCGTTAAACGTTTTTCACGTTAAGTGTTTTAGAATGTATTTTATCCGCGCGCACAAAAGACTCCAGCAGACACAGAGTGAAAGACTGGATTTGTTCTCTCGGTCAGGTATCGGGTACAAGTGATTTCAAAACTTTTCAGCCGGTTCTAATTTGATTTTTGGATGCTGTGAACATGTTTAGCTAAAGACTGCCTCTCCAGTTTAGCATTTATTGTTGTTTCTGCCGTTAAAAAGTCAAAGTTGAAAATTCTGGCTACTATCGTTATTTTAATAATTTCTTTATTTTAATTGTATTTATTGATCTGTCGGGGTTATCTAATCTAACTATTTGTGGCTTGTGCTTTGAATATATGTTCCCCTGCACTTTAGGCATTTTGCACACATTTGCTCATCTTGTGACTTGATTCTGATTTATTTGGTTTTGTATTTTTATTTATTAGAAAGATATATTCTGTTCATATTTAATTAGTTGTTTATTTTTTCGGTGTATTGATGTTGTGCTGTACTTAGAGCCTGCTCGCACAGGTAATTTAGCCGATTTAATTTTTTTTTTTTTTTCATGTGAAATGCAAATCCTGTCTGCAGTGTGGCCTTTCTGGAGTTATTAATGTTATTTCTTAGTTTTATTGATCCAAAATGTTTTTATACATTTTCTTCTATATCTTTGTGTGATTTTCTGTACATCGCGGCTTTGAAATGTTAAAGCCCCGCCCCCATACACATGATTCGACTATAGGCAAGACTTGACGGTTCTACTATGAAAATCCATAGTCGGGGACACCCCTACAAGGAAGCTTGATTTCAATCTTTGAATTAAATTGAAAAAAGTAGCACAAATATATACAACAGAATAAAGATACCAATAAAGAGAAATAAAGAGAGAAGTGTTTGCTTAGGTCTAACACTAGTATTCAGAAATACTACAGAGACTGAATAAAGTAATCAAATGTAAAATAACACTGGGTAGTATTTTAGTCCTGACTAAATTAAATACATAGGCTATTAATCCTGATTCCTTAAAATGAAAGCTATGGTTTGTTGTTTTGACAACCAAATTAATGACAGACACATATGGCTGCTGTCCCTTTAAGAGCTAGTGCACGGATCCTGATTTCATTATACGGTCACGAGCGAATTATGCTTATTTAAGACATAACCGACTGTGTTTAGAGGATACTCACCAAGACCGAAACTGACATAATTTTCGCATGTTTTTGACTGTTAATCTGAATCAGAATCAGAAAGCTTTATTGCCAAGTGTGCTTGCACCCACAAGGAATTTTTCTTGGTACTGAAGCTTCCAGTGCACATATACATATACAAATACAACAAGAAACATAGTAATACAAATTCTAAGAATAAAATATATTAAAAAAAATAAAAATAGTATAAAAGTAAAAAAGTAGGGTCACAGTTGGGTTTAGTCCGAATAAATATTTACAGATTATGAACATATTTACAGTATTTTGAGTAGTATGAATAATATAAATATAAATATAAATATCACCTGAGTTAGAGAATATTGCACTAGACAGTGGGAGTATTGCACTTACAGGCATATGCCTTGGGGGGCATGTTAAGTGTTCAGAAGGGAAATGGCCTGTGGAAAGAAACTGTTCCTGTGCCTGGATGTTCTTGTGGCCAGTGATCTGTGTCGCCGTCCTGACGGTAACAGTTCAAACAGGGGGTGTCCAGGGTGAGTGGAGTCTGTGATGATTTTACCTGCTCTCTTCCTCACTCTGGAAGAGTACAGGTCCTGGAGGGCTGGCAGGGGGGCACCAATAATCCTCTCTGCTGTCCGGACTGTCCGTTGTAGTCTCTTGATGTCCGATTTGGTAGCTGAACCAAACCAGACAGTGATGGAAGTGCTTAAAACAGACTCAATGACGGCTGAGTAGAACTGGATCAGCAGCTCCTGTGGCAGATTGAACTTCTTCAGCTGGCGAAGGAAGTACAGTCTCTGCTGGGCCTTTTTCACAATGGAGTCAATGTGATTTGCCCACTTCAGGTCCTGAGAGATGGTAGAGCCCAGGAACCTGAATGACTCCACTGCTTCCACAGTGCTGTTCATGATGGTGAGAGGGGGGAGTGCTGGGGATTTTCTCCTGAAGTCCACAATCATCTCCACTGTTTTGAGCGTGTTCAGCTCAAGGTTGTTATAGCTGCACCAGACAGCCAGCTGTTCAACCCCCAGTCTGTAAGCAGACTCGTCACCATTTTGGATGAGACCGATGACGGTGGTGTCGTCTGCAAATTTCAGGAGCTTGACAGAGGGGTCTTTAGAAGTGCAGTCATTAGTGTACAGGGAGAAGAGCAGTGGGGAGAGAACGCACCCTTGGGGGGCGCCAGTGCTGATGGTGAGGGTCCTGGATGTGAGCTTCCCCAGTCTCACTCGCTGCTGCCGGTCCGTCAGGAAGCTGGAGATCCACTGACAGATTGAGGATGGCATGGAGAGCTGAGTCAGTTTGGCTGTGAGAAGATAATGGATGATGGTATTGAAGGCCGAACTGAAGTCCACAAATAAGATCCGTGCATAAGTCCCAGGTCTGTCAAGATGTTGCAGGATATAGTGCAGTCCCATGTTGACTGCATCATCCACAGACCTGTTTGCTCTGTAAGCAAACTGAAAGGGATCCAGCAGGGGTCCAGTGATGTCCTTCAGATAGGCCAACACCAGTCTTTCAAATGACTTCATGACCACAGACGTGAGAGCGACAGGTCTGTAGTCATTAAGTCCAGTGATTTTAGGTTTTTTGGGAACCGGAATGATAGTGGAGTGTTTGAAGCTGCAGGGAACTTCACACTGCTCCAATGATCTGTTGAAGATCTGCGTGAAGACTGGGGCCAGTTGGTCAGCGCAGGCTTTTAGACAAGCAGATGAGATGCCGTCTGGGCCTGAAGCTTTCCTAGTCTTCTGTTTTTTGAAGACTCGGCTCACGTCCTCCACACAGACCTTAAGCTCAGGTTGGATGGCAGAAGGGGGGAGGAGAGGGGTTGCAGGAGGTGATGGTGGATGTGTGAAGTGCACATCAGAGCGGGTGTGAGGTGTGAGTCTGGGCTTCTCAAACCTGCAATAGAATGCATTGAGAGTGTCAGCCAGTTGTTGATTCTCCACAGATCGGGGGGATGGTGATTTGTAGTTGGTGATGTTCCTCAGGCCTCTCCAGACTGATGCCGGGTCGTTGGCTGAAAACTGGGTTTTCAGCTTTTCAGAGTAGCTTCTTTTAGCAACTCTGATCTCCTTTGTCAGTCTGTTTCTGGCCTGGTTATACAAGATTTTATCCCCACTTCTGTAAGCATCCTCTTTGGCATGACGAAGCTGTTTGAGTTTCCCAGTAAACCATGGTTTATCATTAGTGAATGATAAGAATGTCCTGGTAGGAATGCATGTATCCTCACAGAAACGGATATATGATGTTACAGTATCTGTGAGCTCATCCAGATCGGTGGCTGCAGCTTCAAAAACAGTCCAATCAGTGCAATCAAAGCAGGCCTGTAGATCCTGCTCTGCTTCGTTGGTCCATTTTTTTATAGTCCTTATTACAGGTTTAGCTGATTTCAGTTTCTGCCTGTAGGTCGGTATAAGATGAACCAAACAATGATCAGAGAGCCCCAAAGCTGCCCGTGGGACGGAGTGATGCGCATTCTTTATCGTGGTGTAACAGTGGTCCAATATATTACTGTCTCTGGTAGGACATGTAACATGCTGTCTGTATTTTGGCAGTTCACGGGAGAGATTTGCTTTGTTAAAATTCCCAAGAATGATTAAAAGAGAGTCTGGGTACCTTTGTTCCATTTCAGCTATATGTTCAGCCAGTTGTTGTAGCGCCACGCTCACACACGCGTCTGGAGGAATGTAAACATTCGCGAGAATGAATGAGGAAAACTCCCGCAGCGAGTAGAAAGGTTTACAGTTTATGAAATGCGCCTCTAAATTAGGAGAGCACATCTTCAGTGTTGTTTCGTTAATGTAGAAACACAATCCACCACCTCTCGTTTTCCCCGTTAGTTCCGCGATGCGATCCGCTCGGAACAGCTGGAAGCCCGGCAGATGTAGTGCGTTGTCCGGTATGGCTTCACTCAGCCAGGTTTCAGTGAAGCACAGAGCAGCGGAGTTTAAAAAATCCTTGTTAGTGCGGGTGAGGAGAAGAAGTTCGTCCATTTTGTTAGGAAGAGATCGGAGATTCGCAAGATGAATACTGGGGAGTGCAGTGCGGAGGCCGCGCTCGCGGAGTTTAACCAGCGCGCTTCCCGCGTTTGCGTCTGACCGCGCGTTTGAACAACACCGCTGCCCCTCCGACGAGAATGTCCAGTAAAACGTCTGAGTAATCAAAATCTGTAAAAAAGTTGTCTGGTGTGTGTTTCCTAATGTCCAGTAGTTTGTCTTTGGGGAAACTGATAGGAAAAGAATGACTAAACGCAGAACAAACCAACAAAAACAACACAATAACCGGAGAGCTCCACACCGAGGCAGCCATCCGCGGCGCCATCTTGGTTACAACCATTAAAGCGATATAATCCACGAAAAATAACTTGTTACCCGCGAGCTGTTTGTGAGGCGGCTTTACTCTATGTATGTGTGCAGAGAAACATCTCTCAGAGTCAGACAGCGCGCAAGTACTTAATAGTTAGGGTTAGCACTGGTGTCGCTACGATACGTGACACTGGTGTTCAGAAGCAACACCGCTTACATCACTTGCCCACCGCGGCACTGTCGATTCGATTCGATTTTTTCTATTTTCAATATAAACTCATTTAGTTCAGTTAGAGAACAGTACACTACAATAAAACACTGAACGGTGTCTGCTTAATAACTCATGATTGGAGCGAGAGTCGCAGCTCAGATCAGCAAGAGTCAGGTCTCATTAATCACCAGAGCGAGGAGCTGAAGATGATGCCGGAACATCTGCTGTAAAAGCGCATATTTAAGCGAATTTAAATATGTTGTTTTGTTGATGTGTTAAGAAAAATAGTCTTATGAACTCACCATTCAAGCAGTCCGCCCCGCATTGGCGCTGATTTAAAAGCGAAACTAAAATGCGCACGTGTCGGAGCGAGCAGAACGTTTCTCCATAGGACTGAACTGAAAACACTCGCTCTGTTCTGCTCACTCCGACACGCGCGCATTTTAGTTTCGCTTTTAAATCAGCGCCAATTCAGGGAAAATATCTTCACCGTCACATCCCTACTCAGCAATGGTGTCGGCTGATGATTTACACAGGGTTTGTCTTAAAGCATATTAAAAACACCACATACACATATAAACAACATTAAAAGCTGGATTTACACCACAGGGGGATTTAACAGTAAGTAAGGACTAATCAGTCGCTCATACGGCAGTCGGCTCTTGTTGACGTGTTTGGTGTGCAGGGCAAAGACCCGTCAATGGAGATCACTCAGGATCCCTGGCTCATTTGCATATTCATAGAGCCGCGTATACTAAATGAGGCAAGGGTGTCGAGTTACATTCAAGATATTATAAGGCATGAAGAAAAGGAGAAAACTTTAAATATGTCATTTTGGTGATCAAAGATGAGTTTTAAGGATAACATTTTTGACTACAGGGGGACTTTAACAAGTAGGTAAGACTCGTGGTCGCTGATACTGAGGCTCTGCTGTTGTTGACGTGTGTGTGTGTGTGTGTGTGCGTGTGTGTGCGCAGGTGCAGGGCAAAGACCCGTCGGTGGAGATCACGCAGGACCCGATGGATGAGTCTGAGGAGGAGCGTTTGGAGGATCTGGAGTCGGCTCATGTGCTGGACCTGCCGGCCTGCGAGCCGGAGCATCTGGAGGAGATCGCGGAGCTGGTGACGTCAGTGCTGTCCTCGCCCGTGCGCCGCGAGAAGCTAGCGCTAGCTCTGCTGAGCTCAGGGTTCATCCGCAAGCTGCTGCTGCTCTTCCGCTCCTGCGAGGACTCACACCACCGACAGGCCAGTTACGCTTTCACTTCACACATCATCACACTTAGCTTCACCGCACAGCCCAGCATCTTCTGCTAGCGCTCGGTGCTAGTCCACATCACCGTATTTGTCAAAATGATACTGGTTTCACGGTGTATGAGAGGTTTTGTTTTTTCAAGCATGACTGGGTGTTAACCACATGTTCTACTGAGTGAGAGAAGAAATACTGCAGTAGATTGACTCAGAACGCCACTGTCATGAGTGAATATTGTAGAAACATCCACACTAGGATTAATACAGATTTGCAGGTTTTGCAAAGAGGTCCAGCAGGAGGCGCTCATAAACACTGCTTTATCAGGAGAGATAACATCGAAACTTTCACCTCACTTCAGACACACTCATATAAGAAAACTCGCGCCGCGCCTAGGCTGTGAAACGAGCAGTGCTCATGTTTATTCAACGATGTCAGTGCCAACCACTAATAGATTTTCCAAAAGATATTGATTGTTGATATTGTGAACCAATGTAAGGGAAACACTGTAATATAATTTGACAGCTCTCAGTTATAGTTTAACCGTCACAGTAACACACACACTGAGCCTCACCAGTGAACAGTGAAGGACCCTCTCACACAGTGTCGCCTGTGTTCCCAGCACTGGTTAAGAGACATACACTGGTATTGCGGTATATAAAAAATGTATATCATAACAAAAATAAACGCTGGTATTCGTTATGAACCGGTGTCCCGCCCACCACTAACACACGCACACACACACACACACACACACACACACACACACACACACCGCCCAGCTCTATCTCCTGCAGAAGACCACCACAGATTTCTGCTCGCTCACACATATATACAGTACATCCTTTGCCAAAAATGGTAACACACCCTAGGGCTGGGCGATAAAACGGTATCTGTATTTATCGACGGTACACCATTGTCGTTAACAATATGAAAAATTTTCGATATGGCGCTCAATATTTTCATTCAAATGCACGCGCGACCACCATAACGTTGCCCAACATCAAATGGCAAGCGCAATGAAAGCGGAACGAAACTGCGTTATTTTGTACTTCACGGACCGTTTATCAGTTTGGACCATCAATGTCAGTGAGTGCAGCGCGAGCCGATCTTGATCAAGCGACACTGTTACTACACAGCTCTAAGAGATCCGGTAAAGAAAGCATTTGAATTCGCCACTGAAGTAATAACATCGCTGCAAGATCTAGTGAGAAGCATTCACACTTCTCCGTTATTAACGGATCAAACAGCGCTGACGTGGAAACCAGGAGAAACATTGTGCGATGAATAAACTAGTTATAGGCTTTGTCCACAGATCAGCAACATTCATTGTATAGGCTATGGCTTTACCGTAGTAACACTCACTGTAACCATGGAAGTTTGACAGGAATAGTAAAATGATTTCAAGTACGTCACACAAAAACAGCCTTTTTCCACCTTAGAAACATTGCTAAGCTACGTAATATGCTATCAGTTTCTGATGCAGAAAAGTTAGTTCATGCATTCATGACCTCGAGACTGGATTACTGTAATGCTTTATTAGCTGGTTGTCCTGCATCCTCAATAAACAAGCTACAGTTAGTCCAAAATGCAGCTGCTAGAGTTCTTACGAGATCAAGAAAATATGATCATATAACACCGATTTTATCATCACTGCATTGGTTACCTATAAAGTTCCGTATTAATTATAAGATATTGCTACTGACTTATAAAGCCCTAAACGGCTTAGCTCCAGTCTATTTAACGGATCTTCTATCACCCTATAATCCATCGCGTTCTTTAAGATCACTAAATTCAAGGCTTTTGGTCATACCTAGGATATCCAGAACCACCAAAGGAGGGAGAGCATTTTCACATTTGGCTCCAAAACTCTGGAATAGTCTTCCTGATACTGTTCGTTGCTCAGACTCGCTCTCCCAGTTTAAAACTAGATTAAAGTCGCATCTCTTCAGCCAGGCATTCATATAATCCTACAGTTCAAACTACAATCCGGCCTCTAGCTCATAAATGCCAGAGGAGAACTGGCCCCCGACTGAGCCTGGGTTCTCCCAAGGTTTTTTTTCTCCATTAGGTCACCTGATGGAGTTTTTCGGTTCCTTGCCACTGTTGCCTTTGGCTTGCTCAGTTGGGGATATTTTGGGGATATTTAATTAAATTTTATAAAACAACAAATTCCTCTTGAAACAAACTTTGTTGTATTATTTTAATTTAATACTGTGAAGCTGCTTTGATACAATCTGTATTGTGAAAAGCGCTATACAAATAAACTTGACTTGACTTGACACATCTTTTTCCAGCACTTCAAAACTCAAATATTTAAATGTTATTTGTAATGTGATGACCAAAACATTATTTGTTCATCCTTCAAATACATTACCCCCATTTATAAAACTAAAAGTTTCAAGATGTAGGGAAAACTCTTTTTAAACTTATTTCAAAATAATTTCTCTTTTAATAATTATATATTTTTTAAATCAAGGAAATTTCTTTGGCATTTCTTTCTTTTTGTTGTATCGAAAAATGTACCTAACCGCGACACCACTGTGTCGTATCGATCCGTTACACCCCTACTTATTACAGATGTTGACCTACCTCAAAGTTTCAAGACCTACCTTGATTCTTCTACGTTTACACTTTTACATTGCACACATTTTGTAACATTTTAAAGGAGAACTTGGTAACTTTTTTAACTTAATAAAACTGTCTAGAAATCATTTGGATGGTTAAACAACCTGTTCTGGTGATATTGGTGACTTTCCCCGCTCCCCCCAGCGTTCCCAGGCGGAAAACCAACCTTGCAACTTGCAACACTACCGTCCCGGCAAGTTAGAAATTAGAAGTCTCGTGAGAAGCGAGAACTAGAACGAGAACGAGCGCCAAACACAAATTGCTTTACGGCAATTCGACATAAACACACACGCATGTATGATGTATTACCAGATTACCCACCTCGGTAGACATAGCTCCACGCGATACAGTTGGCTTGCTCCGATCAAAACAAACGCACATGAGCAGCGGTAGAGAGGGGGAGGAGGCCGCCGCAAGTGAGTTTTTTACGACTGTGTTGTGAAATATACGCCCCCCCACAGCTGTAGGGGGAGCTCGTGGGGAAAACATGGGACAACAAAAGGGAAAATCAGCGAAGAAGTGACGAGTTCGGTTACCGAGTTCTCCTTTAAGTTCAAGAGTTTCTTTAACGCTTACTTTTTTATCTTAATATAAGACATAAAGAAGATATTTTTGTTTACATTTAATTTTTGACTGCTAAAACTAATATCATTTGTTGTTTGCCTTAATAATGTGGATAAAACCCCCCCCAAAAAAACAGTGGTTTAAATTCAAACTTTTGTACTTGTCTTAAAAAAAACAAGCTTATAAAAAAAAGTCAGTAATTATCGATACCGTACGATATGAAACATTATATCGTGATAATTTTTTTTGCTATATCGCACAGCCCTAACACACCCTATCCACCTTATTCTTCACGCAGGAGCGGGCGCCGCCATTTTCTAAATATGTGTTAGTTGTATTGTGACTCCGCTGTTTTGCGTGGACTGTGTAGTTTTGGCTGGCTAACTGACTGGCGTCATTCGCATAGTTACGGTGTGACATAACCGCTGGTTCAAGTGTAGCTAATACCTGCAAGATCTGTGTGTGTTACCCATAATCCCGCAGAACTGAATGTGGACGTGAGGACCCGTATGATCTGCCCTGCTAGCACGTCGGCTTTGCTTAAAGCATTATTGTGATGTGTGAACATGCTGGCAGTGCGAGTTACTTGTTATTTTTATGTTTTAGTCATATAGTTAACAGTGTATCTACTGCATTAACCGTTTAATCTCCTAGCAACAACATTCCCGTGCGTTTTCTCTGTCCACCTCGTGAATGACAGACCCACGGAACATCATCTCTAATATCTGGCCACTTCTTTACGTTAGAAATATTAGTCACTGTAGTTTATTGAACAATAACGTGGACATC
Source organism: Leuciscus leuciscus (assembly GCF_965113295.1). Lineage (NCBI taxonomy): Eukaryota > Metazoa > Chordata > Actinopteri > Cypriniformes > Leuciscidae > Leuciscus > Leuciscus leuciscus. The sequence continues at coordinate 37,217,894 of NC_138746.1, forward strand.
AAAACACAAACTTTTATTTTGAAGTGGCGATGAATGAACAGTTTGCACATTCAGAAACAGTGATGTGTTCTCCTGTGTCGGCACAGGTTTATAGATCATTTATGTTATAAATCTGGTGAAATGACGCACATTGTGTTCCCATACGAGTGTCATAACCAACCCTAAACTCACAGCACATGCAGAGATGGAGTGTGTGAAACGCCGCGCGGCGAAGACCGTCCTCTCCCAGTCACAACACACAGTAACTGAACATGTTCTCATCAGATGTTAGGCCACTAACCCTGACCCCAGTGTGTTCTACACCGCGAGTGTGAGAGACATTAACCATCACGCTGTTTAATAGTGTTCTGTGCGCGTCTTACCAACCGGCTAGCGAAGCGGAAGTCTAACACAGAAGGACTAACACTTCCGCGTTGCAAAATAAGGTGTATAGATATTCTTAGGTGGAGGTCATGTGACACACTAGAGTTTTCTGCTGTTAGAACACAGTCCCACACACACATGCAGCTGAGTGACGTGTGTTGTGAACGTGTGTGTCCCGCAGGCGCTGCACCACCTGTACGAGATCGTGCGCGGCGTGCTGTTCCTCAACAAGGCCTCGCTGTTCGAGGTTCTGTTCTCAGACGACTGCATCATGGACGTGGTGGGCTGTCTGGAGTACGAGCCGGCGCTGGCCCAGCCGCGGAGACACCGCGAGTTCCTCACGCACACGGCCCGCTTTAGGGAGGTCATCCCCATCACCGACTCCGAGCTGCGGCAGAAGATCCACCAGACCTACCGCGTGCAGTACATCCAGGACATCATCCTGCCCACGCCCTCCGTGTTCGAGGAGAACTTCCTGTCCACGCTCTCCTCCTTCATCTTCTTCAACAAGGTGGAGATCGTCAGCATGCTGCAGGTACGCTCGCTGACTGTCTCTGTGCGGGCGGGCGGGGGGGGGGACTCCAGAGGAAAACTGCACCACTGTCTTCACTGTCACATGATCCTTCAGAAATCATTCCAAAATTGATCAAAAGTGACAGTAAAGACGATTATAATGTTTCAAAAGATTTTATTTCAAATAAATGCTTTTCTTTTGAACTTTCAATTCATCAAAGAATCCTGAACAAAAATCACACAGAACTGTTCTCAACACTGATAATAATCATAAATGTTTTTTGATCATCAAATCATCATATTAGAGTGATTTGTGAAGGATCATGTGACACTGAAGACTGGAGTAATGATGCTGAACATTCAGCTTTGATCACAGGAATAAATTACACTTTACTGTATATTCACATAGAGAACAGATGATTTACACTGGAATAATATTTCACAATATTACTGTTTTTGTTGTTTTGTAATTTTTATCAAATAAACGCAGCCTTGGTGAGCAGAAGAGACTTTAATAAAACATTAAGATCTTACCGATCCAAAACTTTTGACCGGCACTGTACGTGTCATTTATTACGAAGCAATATTCTCCTCAGAACAGAAATGATGATGCGTTTAAGCCTGTAGAAACAGTCAGCAGTGTGTGTGTGTTTGTGTGTTTCAGGAGGATGAGAAGTTTCTGACGGAGGTGTTCGCTCAGCTGACGGATGAAGCCACGGAGGACGACAAGAGGAGAGAGCTGGTACTACACACACACACACACACACACACACACACACACACACACACACGGGGTGCAACGGATCGCAGTTGATCATGATCTGTACGGATCAGCTCTCCACGGTTCGGCACACGTGTGATTCACGGATCAACTGCTAAATTTAACTATCATAGAGTGAAAGTTTATCATTTGGACGTGTTTTGTTGTGCCAATTTACATTTTTAAACGTGGAAGAAGAGGCAAAAATCAGGATTCGCGTGTTTTCTGTGCGTACTGTGAGTGTGTGAGTGTGAGTGTGTGTGTGTTAGAGGAGACGGGGTGAGCCCATGCTGTGAGTGTGTGAGTCTGTGTCTGTGTGTGTGTGTTAGAGGAGACGGGGTGAGCCCCTGCCGTGTGTGTGTGTGTGTGTGTCTGTGTGTGTTAGAGGAGACGGGGTGAGCCCAAGCGGCAACATTCTAATCTGAAAAATGAAGCCTACCCGGAAGTGCGAAAAACTGCAATACATCGAAAATCCGCTGGGGGAAGGTCCCAAAAGGGAGCAAATGTCCATACACCCCCATGTTAAAATGTCCATTTTCACAGCATAAATTCATGTTTTTACAGGTTGGTCCCATGGACTTTTATTGTATTTTTCGATAGGTTCCGAGTGCCTGACAACTGTGAGGGGGGTGCATTTTTTTCTAACTCGTTAGTTTAGATCGTATTTAGATATAAAATGTATGACAAATAAGGGCGCGATTGACAGCTTGATTGACAGCTGACAACGAGCATAGGCTGCGCCGAGTGGATTTCCTGAAATTTGACGTCTCGGCCATGATCTGACACAACACATCATACCTGTAAGTTATCCTTTCTGAACATTTGTATTGAAATATGGCGCTGCCCATACCCCCCATAAACGGCCTCAAAACCGTTCTTCAGAAAGTCTTTGGGTGACGTCACAGACGCTTTGTCCATATTTTTTACAGTCTATGGGTGAGCCCCTGCCGTGAGCGAGTGTGTGTGTCTGTGTGTGTGTTAGAGGAGACGGGGTGAGCCCCTGCCGTGAGTGAGTGTGTTGAGTGAGTGAGTGTGTGAGTGAGTGTGTGAGTGAGTGTGTGAGTGAGTGTGTGAGTGAGTGTGTGAGTGAGTGTGTGAGTGAGTGTGTGAGTGAGTGTGTGAGTGAGTGTGTGAGTGAGTGTGTGAGTGAGTGTGTGAGTGAGTGTGTGAGTGAGTGTGTGAGTGAGTGTGTGAGTGAGAGTGTGTGAGTGAGAGTGTGTGAGTGAGAGTGTGTGAGTGAGAGTGTGTGAGTGAGTGTGTGAGTGAGTGTGTGAGTGAGTGTGTGAGTGAGTGTGTGAGTGTGTGAGTGAGTGTGTGAGTGAGTGTGAGTGAGTGTGTGAGTGAGTGTGTGAGTGAGTGTGTGAGTGAGTGTGTGAGTGTGTGAGTGTGTGTGAGTGAGTGTGTGA